>NW_027364204.1:0-172500 GCF_046119375.1 Phyllobates terribilis | reverse complement strand
TGACCACCCGAGCCGTGCTGCGTCCACCAGGTCCTGGATTCAGCCAACCCCCAAGCAAGTCCGGAGCGTGTCCCTGAGCCCTCCTTCTTGTCCTTTCTTCTGGCCGTCCCCACTAGTGATCCACCTAGGTCCAGCTCCCTCGGGCCTTCTGTTGGGAGACCCTTGGCCTTGGGTTCCCTGACCCTACACGTGGTTTGCCTTCAGGGTGGATGTGGTGGGTGGCCGTGGCAGATCCTGCCCACGGCCTCCGGTCTCTGGCTGAGGTGTGCTTTTGCCCCCACCAGTTTGGGATCCGGTACCCTGTTGCCAACTCTTCACCCGGTGATGGACTTTGGGTTCTCAGAGTCCTTTTCTTTCACCCCCTCTGGGTCTTTCTTCCTTTCTCCTCTCTCACTCTGGCTCAGGCTTCTCTGCTCTTCTGCTCTCTTCCTTTGCTCTGCTCTGACAAAAGACTGACAGACTGACTGACCAGCCTCCTACAAAGACTCCTCTGCAAAGACTCACAGACTGACCTCTCACAGACTGACCCTGATCTAAGATGGTTCCCACCTTATATACTCCCTCTATGTGTGAGCTCAGGTGACCAGCACCCAATGAGCTCCTAACTTTACCCAGACTGCTCCCCCTATCTGCCCCTACACTACTTGGGATGTTCCACCCCCCTCCCACTCCAGCCAAGGACAGACTCGGTCGTACCTGCACATTTCTAAGTGGGAGTACCGTTGGTCTGCCCTCCGGAAATGGGATGTGTGTAGTGCATGCAGCTCTCTGGGCTCAGATCCACACTCCATCCTTACCCGGGAGTGGAATATCACACCTCTGGGTGAGGTGCAATACCCCTGTAGCAGCCAAATCCTCAGGGTGCTACATTCCCCCCTGGTAAATCACAGCACGTCCTCGGGCTGCAAGATATAAACAACACCAAAACATACAATTTTTTTGCATAAACAACATAATAAAACATCATATAAAACATCATATATATATCAGCATCATCATATAACTTTTCATATTAATAACATTCTCGTCGCCTCTGGCTCCTCCTCCGGTCACTGTGCAACGTGTGACCGGGTAAAGTGCGACAGTCTTTGGAACTCGTGGCTTTCCTATAAAACCAGTAGGGGGCGCTTTAGGACGCGCAACTATTTACAAGGGATATGGCCGCTCTCAGTCCTCGGCCAGGTATTAGGGAGGAATGACCGCTCTCAGTCCTCGGTCAGTGGGATTTAAGGGATAAACGGGTAAACAGTTCACACATGCTGGTCCCAACGGGGACTATATTATCAGCAACAGTTTCTTTGGTACCCCTACGGGTAACTATATACAGCTTCTACTCTGCCGTACTCAACGACGACGTCCTCCTGCTCTTTCTTTGTGGTTACCTTTAGCTTCAGACCCGTCTGGGTCCCCTTGTTCTTCCTCCTCACACCGCAGCTCTTCCTCCGTCAGGCGATGCACATGGAGGGCGTAGGGTCCTTTGGCACACTTGTGCCGGGTAAAGGTGACCTCGTCCCCGATGTAAAGGTCACGACCTCTGTGTCCCTCCGGTAGGTGGGACTCAACGTCTCTCCTGGTCACGAAGACGTCGCCTGGGGTGCGGTGGTCTCGGATGAAGCCCCACCCATGCTGCATGTTAAACTTGATCACAGTCCCGGTGGTGCGGGGACTATGCGCTGCACGGGGGTCTCTCCTGGCCCGGCTCTTCTGCTCCGCGCTCCTTATTTGAGCTTGCTGTTCCCGGACCCGCCTCTCTCTCCGCTCCTTCTCAAAGACCTCGAGCTGTTGCCGGCAGCACTCTGCACGCTCCGCTGCGGCTGCCCGAGTCTCTTGAGTGAACCTCATGAGATCTTCTCCGGTGGGGTCCCACTCAAACTGGGCCTCTTCTAGCGGGGGCGAGATCCTCTTGACGGGCTTTGGAGCCGGGATCAGGGGTTCATCTAGTGGTCTCTCTTTCCGGAGTCGGGGATGGTGAAACTCCGGTGGCCATATGAAGGGCTGCCCATCCGGGCACGTATGTTGGGCGAACAGGTCCTCACCCAGGTGCGGCACTCTTGGTTTTATGGGCGCGGTGGTGGTAGCGGCGCCCGGGTTAACCAGGCCTTGCGGCCAGGCCTGGGGCACCTGGAAAGTGAAGGGCACCGTAAGGACGGCGGCGCCCTGGGCTACTTGGCCCTGCGACCAGGCCGGTGGCTCCGCGGAGGTAGGGGGCGCTGTTGGTATTGCGGCGCCCGGGGGTACTAGGCCTTGCGACCAGGCTGGTGGTACTTCCTGCTTGGTCACGCTCGGGGTCGAGGCGTGTGACGTCACAGGGGTCGCGGCTCCCGTTTGAGGCCTAGTCTGCGGCGGTGACGTTGCAGCGACGGGCACGGCAGGGGATACTTCGGGCTCTGCGACGGGGAGCTGGGGCAGGTACGCGGTTTCCCGGTTTGGGGTAGAGACGTCCCCTTTACCTGCCTCCTTTCGTTCGGCTCCCTTCTCGGCGCCGTCTCCAGCCTTCAGTCCTCCTGCGCCATCCTCAGAGGCGGTCTGTCTCCTCGTCTCGGGTGGCGTGCTCCGCTGACGAGTTCTTGTCTGCTGGGCCATCTCACGGCTCCACTCCGCCAACGTCTCCCGCTGCACCCGGGCCATCCTCCTTGCGAGGCCCTCCAGCGCGGTCTGTGCACACTCCCGATCTCGGGGGAGCTGTGCGAGGACCTCCACTAGGCCTAGTGGGGTCGTTACTTCTAGCAGGCTCCTGACCAACGGGTCGGTGCTGCTCTGCTCTCCTTCTGCTGTTTCCGGCAGGCTCCTGGCCAGCGGGCCGGTGCTGCTCTGCTCTCCTTCCATCTCCGGGTAAGCTTCTTCTGGACTCAGCTCTAGGCTTCTTGTCTCCGGGTGCGCTCTCTCCAGACTGCTCCAGGCGACACCCATCTTTGCTCTCTTGTTCTCAGTCCTCCCACTTCGAGGGCGGTCCCGGGGCCACTTGGTGATTGTCAGCTCCAGGGGCAGTTCTTTCACGCTGACAGACACCTCTAGCATCACAGTCTCTGTTGGTGGGGGCGGTTTCCACTTTTGGCGCCATTTTCGGTCCTGGCCCACGATGGGAGGCGGCCTCTTGCCATCCTCTGGCACGCCCATAATGGCGTCCGCTCTGACAAGGCGGGAAACCTTTGGAAATGGCGGGAATCGTTTCCCAGTGGCGGGAAACTCTGCAGATGACGGGAAAAAGCTGTTAATGGCGGACAACCGGCGGGAATCGATCTGTGATGGAGTCTGATGGCGGGGACCCTCCGGAACCGGCAGGAGACTTCTTTTTGAGGTAAACTTGTTCTTTTCTTCAGGCACGCAGTACCCGGGTGTTGCGGGCACGTAATCCTGCCGACTACGCCAAAGTTGACGCACCCCCTGGGCCATATTCTTTAGGGGAATACCCGGAGCCGGATCAGATGGGGGTTGTAGTCTCCGAGTGGCTGTGACCCGGTCCGTGCCCAGGGTGTCAAGCTCAGAGTATGTGGCAGTCCTACAGATGTTACAAAGTTCGTTATGTCGACTACGCCACCCGTTGGATTGCGGTCACTACGGCCGCCGCTGCAGCAGGGTCCGCTGAGGCTGATGGTGTTGGTGCAGCTTTAGATAGTATAACCCCCAACGGGAGGGGTATAGCCTCAGGGGGTCAGGTGCAGAGGATAGGGGTTGTGGTGGTGCAGCATAGATGGTAAGTAAAGACAGAGTCGGGTTGTGCAGTTTAGGGTATTTACTTACTGCTGATGTTCCGGTCACTCCAGCTTCAAGTGACCACCCGAGCCGTGCTGCGTCCACCAGGTCCTGGATTCAGCCAACCCCCAAGCAAGTCCGGAGCGTGTCCCTGAGCCCTCCTTCTTGTCCTTTCTTCTGGCCGTCCCCACTAGTGATCCACCTAGGTCCAGCTCCCTCGGGCCTTCTGTTGGGAGACCCTTGGCCTTGGGTTCCCTGACCCTACACGTGGTTTGCCTTCAGGGTGGATGTGGTGGGTGGCCGTGGCAGATCCTGCCCACGGCCTCCGGTCTCTGGCTGAGGTGTGCTTTTGCCCCCACCAGTTTGGGATCCGGTACCCTGTTGCCAACTCTTCACCCGGTGATGGACTTTGGGTTCTCAGAGTCCTTTTCTTTCACCCCCTCTGGGTCTTTCTTCCTTTCTCCTCTCTCACTCTGGCTCAGGCTTCTCTGCTCTTCTGCTCTCTTCCTTTGCTCTGCTCTGACAAAAGACTGACAGACTGACTGACCAGCCTCCTACAAAGACTCCTCTGCAAAGACTCACAGACTGACCTCTCACAGACTGACCCTGATCTAAGATGGTTCCCACCTTATATACTCCCTCTATGTGTGAGCTCAGGTGACCAGCACCCAATGAGCTCCTAACTTTACCCAGACTGCTCCCCCTATCTGCCCCTACACTACTTGGGATGTTCCACCCCCCTCCCACTCCAGCCAAGGACAGACTCGGTCGTACCTGCACATTTCTAAGTGGGAGTACCGTTGGTCTGCCCTCCGGAAATGGGATGTGTGTAGTGCATGCAGCTCTCTGGGCTCAGATCCACACTCCATCCTTACCCGGGAGTGGAATATCACACCTCTGGGTGAGGTGCAATACCCCTGTAGCAGCCAAATCCTCAGGGTGCTACATTCCCCCCTGGTAAATCACAGCACGTCCTCGGGCTGCAAGATATAAACAACACCAAAACATACAATTTTTTTGCATAAACAACATAATAAAACATCATATAAAACATCATATATATATCAGCATCATCATATAACTTTTCATATTAATAACATTCTCGTCGCCTCTGGCTCCTCCTCCGGTCACTGTGCAACGTGTGACCGGGTAAAGTGCGACAGTCTTTGGAACTCGTGGCTTTCCTATAAAACCAGTAGGGGGCGCTTTAGGACGCGCAACTATTTACAAGGGATATGGCCGCTCTCAGTCCTCGGCCAGGTATTAGGGAGGAATGACCGCTCTCAGTCCTCGGTCAGTGGGATTTAAGGGATAAACGGGTAAACAGTTCACACATGCTGGTCCCAACGGGGACTATATTATCAGCAACAGTTTCTTTGGTACCCTTACGGGTAACTATATACAGCTTCTACTCTGCTGTACTCAACGACGACGTCCTCCTGCTCTTTCTTTGTGGTTACCTTTAGCTTCAGACCCGTCTGGGTCCCCTTGTTCTTCCTCCTCACACCGCAGCTCTTCCTCCGTCAGGCGATGCACATGGAGGGCGTAGGGTCCTTTGGCACACTTGTGCCGGGTAAAGGTGACCTCGTCCCCGATGTAAAGGTCACGACCTCTGTGTCCCTCCGGTAGGTGGGACTCAACGTCTCTCCTGGTCACGAAGACGTCGCCTGGGGTGCGGTGGTCTCGGATGAAGCCCCACCCATGCTGCATGTTAAACTTGATCACAGTCCCGGTGGTGCGGGGACTATGCGCTGCACGGGGGTCTCTCCTGGCCCGGCTCTTCTGCTCCGCGCTCCTTATTTGAGCTTGCTGTTCCCGGACCCGCCTCTCTCTCCGCTCCTTCTCAAAGACCTCGAGCTGTTGCCGGCAGCACTCTGCACGCTCCGCTGCGGCTGCCCGAGTCTCTTGAGTGAACCTCATGAGATCTTCTCCGGTGGGGTCCCACTCAAACTGGGCCTCTTCTAGCGGGGGCGAGATCCTCTTGACGGGCTTTGGAGCCGGGATCAGGGGTTCATCTAGTGGTCTCTCTTTCCGGAGTCGGGGATGGTGAAACTCCGGTGGCCATATGAAGGGCTGCCCATCCGGGCACGTATGTTGGGCGAACAGGTCCTCACCCAGGTGCGGCACTCTTGGTTTTATGGGCGCGGTGGTGGTAGCGGCGCCCGGGTTAACCAGGCCTTGCGGCCAGGCCTGGGGCACCTGGAAAGTGAAGGGCACCGTAAGGACGGCGGCGCCCTGGGCTACTTGGCCCTGCGACCAGGCCGGTGGCTCCGCGGAGGTAGGGGGCGCTGTTGGTATTGCGGCGCCCGGGGGTACTAGGCCTTGCGACCAGGCTGGTGGTACTTCCTGCTTGGTCACGCTCGGGGTCGAGGCGTGTGACGTCACAGGGGTCGCGGCTCCCGTTTGAGGCCTAGTCTGCGGCGGTGACGTTGCAGCGACGGGCACGGCAGGGGATACTTCGGGCTCTGCGACGGGGAGCTGGGGCAGGTACGCGGTTTCCCGGTTTGGGGTAGAGACGTCCCCTTTACCTGCCTCCTTTCGTTCGGCTCCCTTCTCGGCGCCGTCTCCAGCCTTCAGTCCTCCTGCGCCATCCTCAGAGGCGGTCTGTCTCCTCGTCTCGGGTGGCGTGCTCCGCTGACGAGTTCTTGTCTGCTGGGCCATCTCACGGCTCCACTCCGCCAACGTCTCCCGCTGCACCCGGGCCATCCTCCTTGCGAGGCCCTCCAGCGCGGTCTGTGCACACTCCCGATCTCGGGGGAGCTGTGCGAGGACCTCCACTAGGCCTAGTGGGGTCGTTACTTCTAGCAGGCTCCTGACCAACGGGTCGGTGCTGCTCTGCTCTCCTTCTGCTGTTTCCGGCAGGCTCCTGGCCAGCGGGCCGGTGCTGCTCTGCTCTCCTTCCATCTCCGGGTAAGCTTCTTCTGGACTCAGCTCTAGGCTTCTTGTCTCCGGGTGCGCTCTCTCCAGACTGCTCCAGGCGACACCCATCTTTGCTCTCTTGTTCTCAGTCCTCCCACTTCGAGGGCGGTCCCGGGGCCACTTGGTGATTGTCAGCTCCAGGGGCAGTTCTTTCACGCTGACAGACACCTCTAGCATCACAGTCTCTGTTGGTGGGGGCGGTTTCCACTTTTGGCGCCATTTTCGGTCCTGGCCCACGATGGGAGGCGGCCTCTTGCCATCCTCTGGCACGCCCATAATGGCGTCCGCTCTGACAAGGCGGGAAACCTTTGGAAATGGCGGGAATCGTTTCCCAGTGGCGGGAAACTCTGCAGATGACGGGAAAAAGCTGTTAATGGCGGACAACCGGCGGGAATCGATCTGTGATGGAGTCCGATGGCGGGGACCCTCCGGAACCGGCAGGAGACTTCTTTTTGAGGTAAACTTGTTCTTTTCTTCAGGCACGCAGTACCCGGGTGTTGCGGGCACGTAATCCTGCCGACTACGCCAAAGTTGACGCACCCCCTGGGCCATATTCTTTAGGGGAATACCCGGAGCCGGATCAGATGGGGGTTGTAGTCTCCGAGTGGCTGTGACCCGGTCCGTGCCCAGGGTGTCAAGCTCAGAGTATGTGGCAGTCCTACAGATGTTACAAAGTTCGTTATGTCGACTACGCCACCCGTTGGATTGCGGTCACTACGGCCGCCGCTGCAGCAGGGTCCGCTGAGGCTGATGGTGTTGGTGCAGCTTTAGATAGTATAACCCCCAACGGGAGGGGTATAGCCTCAGGGGGTCAGGTGCAGAGGATAGGGGTTGTGGTGGTGCAGCATAGATGGTAAGTAAAGACAGAGTCGGGTTGTGCAGTTTAGGGTATTTACTTACTGCTGATGTTCCGGTCACTCCAGCTTCAAGTGACCACCCGAGCCGTGCTGCGTCCACCAGGTCCTGGATTCAGCCAACCCCCAAGCAAGTCCGGAGCGTGTCCCTGAGCCCTCCTTCTTGTCCTTTCTTCTGGCCGTCCCCACTAGTGATCCACCTAGGTCCAGCTCCCTCGGGCCTTCTGTTGGGAGACCCTTGGCCTTGGGTTCCCTGACCCTACACGTGGTTTGCCTTCAGGGTGGATGTGGTGGGTGGCCGTGGCAGATCCTGCCCACGGCCTCCGGTCTCTGGCTGAGGTGTGCTTTTGCCCCCACCAGTTTGGGATCCGGTACCCTGTTGCCAACTCTTCACCCGGTGATGGACTTTGGGTTCTCAGAGTCCTTTTCTTTCACCCCCTCTGGGTCTTTCTTCCTTTCTCCTCTCTCACTCTGGCTCAGGCTTCTCTGCTCTTCTGCTCTCTTCCTTTGCTCTGCTCTGACAAAAGACTGACAGACTGACTGACCAGCCTCCTACAAAGACTCCTCTGCAAAGACTCACAGACTGACCTCTCACAGACTGACCCTGATCTAAGATGGTTCCCACCTTATATACTCCCTCTATGTGTGAGCTCAGGTGACCAGCACCCAATGAGCTCCTAACTTTACCCAGACTGCTCCCCCTATCTGCCCCTACACTACTTGGGATGTTCCACCCCCCTCCCACTCCAGCCAAGGACAGACTCGGTCGTACCTGCACATTTCTAAGTGGGAGTACCGTTGGTCTGCCCTCCGGAAATGGGATGTGTGTAGTGCATGCAGCTCTCTGGGCTCAGATCCACACTCCATCCTTACCCGGGAGTGGAATATCACACCTCTGGGTGAGGTGCAATACCCCTGTAGCAGCCAAATCCTCAGGGTGCTACATTCCCCCCTGGTAAATCACAGCACGTCCTCGGGCTGCAAGATATAAACAACACCAAAACATACAATTTTTTTGCATAAACAACATAATAAAACATCATATAAAACATCATATATATATCAGCATCATCATATAACTTTTCATATTAATAACATTCTCGTCGCCTCTGGCTCCTCCTCCGGTCACTGTGCAACGTGTGACCGGGTAAAGTGCGACAGTCTTTGGAACTCGTGGCTTTCCTATAAAACCAGTAGGGGGCGCTTTAGGACGCGCAACTATTTACAAGGGATATGGCCGCTCTCAGTCCTCGGCCAGGTATTAGGGAGGAATGACCGCTCTCAGTCCTCGGTCAGTGGGATTTAAGGGATAAACGGGTAAACAGTTCACACATGCTGGTCCCAACGGGGACTATATTATCAGCAACAGTTTCTTTGGTACCCCTACGGGTAACTATATACAGCTTCTACTCTGCCGTACTCAACGACGACGTCCTCCTGCTCTTTCTTTGTGGTTACCTTTAGCTTCAGACCCGTCTGGGTCCCCTTGTTCTTCCTCCTCACACCGCAGCTCTTCCTCCGTCAGGCGATGCACATGGAGGGCGTAGGGTCCTTTGGCACACTTGTGCCGGGTAAAGGTGACCTCGTCCCCGATGTAAAGGTCACGACCTCTGTGTCCCTCCGGTAGGTGGGACTCAACGTCTCTCCTGGTCACGAAGACGTCGCCTGGGGTGCGGTGGTCTCGGATGAAGCCCCACCCATGCTGCATGTTAAACTTGATCACAGTCCCGGTGGTGCGGGGACTATGCGCTGCACGGGGGTCTCTCCTGGCCCGGCTCTTCTGCTCCGCGCTCCTTATTTGAGCTTGCTGTTCCCGGACCCGCCTCTCTCTCCGCTCCTTCTCAAAGACCTCGAGCTGTTGCCGGCAGCACTCTGCACGCTCCGCTGCGGCTGCCCGAGTCTCTTGAGTGAACCTCATGAGATCTTCTCCGGTGGGGTCCCACTCAAACTGGGCCTCTTCTAGCGGGGGCGAGATCCTCTTGACGGGCTTTGGAGCCGGGATCAGGGGTTCATCTAGTGGTCTCTCTTTCCGGAGTCGGGGATGGTGAAACTCCGGTGGCCATATGAAGGGCTGCCCATCCGGGCACGTATGTTGGGCGAACAGGTCCTCACCCAGGTGCGGCACTCTTGGTTTTATGGGCGCGGTGGTGGTAGCGGCGCCCGGGTTAACCAGGCCTTGCGGCCAGGCCTGGGGCACCTGGAAAGTGAAGGGCACCGTAAGGACGGCGGCGCCCTGGGCTACTTGGCCCTGCGACCAGGCCGGTGGCTCCGCGGAGGTAGGGGGCGCTGTTGGTATTGCGGCGCCCGGGGGTACTAGGCCTTGCGACCAGGCTGGTGGTACTTCCTGCTTGGTCACGCTCGGGGTCGAGGCGTGTGACGTCACAGGGGTCGCGGCTCCCGTTTGAGGCCTAGTCTGCGGCGGTGACGTTGCAGCGACGGGCACGGCAGGGGATACTTCGGGCTCTGCGACGGGGAGCTGGGGCAGGTACGCGGTTTCCCGGTTTGGGGTAGAGACGTCCCCTTTACCTGCCTCCTTTCGTTCGGCTCCCTTCTCGGCGCCGTCTCCAGCCTTCAGTCCTCCTGCGCCATCCTCAGAGGCGGTCTGTCTCCTCGTCTCGGGTGGCGTGCTCCGCTGACGAGTTCTTGTCTGCTGGGCCATCTCACGGCTCCACTCCGCCAACGTCTCCCGCTGCACCCGGGCCATCCTCCTTGCGAGGCCCTCCAGCGCGGTCTGTGCACACTCCCGATCTCGGGGGAGCTGTGCGAGGACCTCCACTAGGCCTAGTGGGGTCGTTACTTCTAGCAGGCTCCTGACCAACGGGTCGGTGCTGCTCTGCTCTCCTTCTGCTGTTTCCGGCAGGCTCCTGGCCAGCGGGCCGGTGCTGCTCTGCTCTCCTTCCATCTCCGGGTAAGCTTCTTCTGGACTCAGCTCTAGGCTTCTTGTCTCCGGGTGCGCTCTCTCCAGACTGCTCCAGGCGACACCCATCTTTGCTCTCTTGTTCTCAGTCCTCCCACTTCGAGGGCGGTCCCGGGGCCACTTGGTGATTGTCAGCTCCAGGGGCAGTTCTTTCACGCTGACAGACACCTCTAGCATCACAGTCTCTGTTGGTGGGGGCGGTTTCCACTTTTGGCGCCATTTTCGGTCCTGGCCCACGATGGGAGGCGGCCTCTTGCCATCCTCTGGCACGCCCATAATGGCGTCCGCTCTGACAAGGCGGGAAACCTTTGGAAATGGCGGGAATCGTTTCCCAGTGGCGGGAAACTCTGCAGATGACGGGAAAAAGCTGTTAATGGCGGACAACCGGCGGGAATCGATCTGTGATGGAGTCTGATGGCGGGGACCCTCCGGAACCGGCAGGAGACTTCTTTTTGAGGTAAACTTGTTCTTTTCTTCAGGCACGCAGTACCCGGGTGTTGCGGGCACGTAATCCTGCCGACTACGCCAAAGTTGACGCACCCCCTGGGCCATATTCTTTAGGGGAATACCCGGAGCCGGATCAGATGGGGGTTGTAGTCTCCGAGTGGCTGTGACCCGGTCCGTGCCCAGGGTGTCAAGCTCAGAGTATGTGGCAGTCCTACAGATGTTACAAAGTTCGTTATGTCGACTACGCCACCCGTTGGATTGCGGTCACTACGGCCGCCGCTGCAGCAGGGTCCGCTGAGGCTGATGGTGTTGGTGCAGCTTTAGATAGTATAACCCCCAACGGGAGGGGTATAGCCTCAGGGGGTCAGGTGCAGAGGATAGGGGTTGTGGTGGTGCAGCATAGATGGTAAGTAAAGACAGAGTCGGGTTGTGCAGTTTAGGGTATTTACTTACTGCTGATGTTCCGGTCACTCCAGCTTCAAGTGACCACCCGAGCCGTGCTGCGTCCACCAGGTCCTGGATTCAGCCAACCCCCAAGCAAGTCCGGAGCGTGTCCCTGAGCCCTCCTTCTTGTCCTTTCTTCTGGCCGTCCCCACTAGTGATCCACCTAGGTCCAGCTCCCTCGGGCCTTCTGTTGGGAGACCCTTGGCCTTGGGTTCCCTGACCCTACACGTGGTTTGCCTTCAGGGTGGATGTGGTGGGTGGCCGTGGCAGATCCTGCCCACGGCCTCCGGTCTCTGGCTGAGGTGTGCTTTTGCCCCCACCAGTTTGGGATCCGGTACCCTGTTGCCAACTCTTCACCCGGTGATGGACTTTGGGTTCTCAGAGTCCTTTTCTTTCACCCCCTCTGGGTCTTTCTTCCTTTCTCCTCTCTCACTCTGGCTCAGGCTTCTCTGCTCTTCTGCTCTCTTCCTTTGCTCTGCTCTGACAAAAGACTGACAGACTGACTGACCAGCCTCCTACAAAGACTCCTCTGCAAAGACTCACAGACTGACCTCTCACAGACTGACCCTGATCTAAGATGGTTCCCACCTTATATACTCCCTCTATGTGTGAGCTCAGGTGACCAGCACCCAATGAGCTCCTAACTTTACCCAGACTGCTCCCCCTATCTGCCCCTACACTACTTGGGATGTTCCACCCCCCTCCCACTCCAGCCAAGGACAGACTCGGTCGTACCTGCACATTTCTAAGTGGGAGTACCGTTGGTCTGCCCTCCGGAAATGGGATGTGTGTAGTGCATGCAGCTCTCTGGGCTCAGATCCACACTCCATCCTTACCCGGGAGTGGAATATCACACCTCTGGGTGAGGTGCAATACCCCTGTAGCAGCCAAATCCTCAGGGTGCTACATTCCCCCCTGGTAAATCACAGCACGTCCTCGGGCTGCAAGATATAAACAACACCAAAACATACAATTTTTTTGCATAAACAACATAATAAAACATCATATAAAACATCATATATATATCAGCATCATCATATAACTTTTCATATTAATAACATTCTCGTCGCCTCTGGCTCCTCCTCCGGTCACTGTGCAACGTGTGACCGGGTAAAGTGCGACAGTCTTTGGAACTCGTGGCTTTCCTATAAAACCAGTAGGGGGCGCTTTAGGACGCGCAACTATTTACAAGGGATATGGCCGCTCTCAGTCCTCGGCCAGGTATTAGGGAGGAATGACCGCTCTCAGTCCTCGGTCAGTGGGATTTAAGGGATAAACGGGTAAACAGTTCACACATGCTGGTCCCAACGGGGACTATATTATCAGCAACAGTTTCTTTGGTACCCTTACGGGTAACTATATACAGCTTCTACTCTGCCGTACTCAACGACGACGTCCTCCTGCTCTTTCTTTGTGGTTACCTTTAGCTTCAGACCCGTCTGGGTCCCCTTGTTCTTCCTCCTCACACCGCAGCTCTTCCTCCGTCAGGCGATGCACATGGAGGGCGTAGGGTCCTTTGGCACACTTGTGCCGGGTAAAGGTGACCTCGTCCCCGATGTAAAGGTCACGACCTCTGTGTCCCTCCGGTAGGTGGGACTCAACGTCTCTCCTGGTCACGAAGACGTCGCCTGGGGTGCGGTGGTCTCGGATGAAGCCCCACCCATGCTGCATGTTAAACTTGATCACAGTCCCGGTGGTGCGGGGACTATGCGCTGCACGGGGGTCTCTCCTGGCCCGGCTCTTCTGCTCCGCGCTCCTTATTTGAGCTTGCTGTTCCCGGACCCGCCTCTCTCTCCGCTCCTTCTCAAAGACCTCGAGCTGTTGCCGGCAGCACTCTGCACGCTCCGCTGCGGCTGCCCGAGTCTCTTGAGTGAACCTCATGAGATCTTCTCCGGTGGGGTCCCACTCAAACTGGGCCTCTTCTAGCGGGGGCGAGATCCTCTTGACGGGCTTTGGAGCCGGGATCAGGGGTTCATCTAGTGGTCTCTCTTTCCGGAGTCGGGGATGGTGAAACTCCGGTGGCCATATGAAGGGCTGCCCATCCGGGCACGTATGTTGGGCGAACAGGTCCTCACCCAGGTGCGGCACTCTTGGTTTTATGGGCGCGGTGGTGGTAGCGGCGCCCGGGTTAACCAGGCCTTGCGGCCAGGCCTGGGGCACCTGGAAAGTGAAGGGCACCGTAAGGACGGCGGCGCCCTGGGCTACTTGGCCCTGCGACCAGGCCGGTGGCTCCGCGGAGGTAGGGGGCGCTGTTGGTATTGCGGCGCCCGGGGGTACTAGGCCTTGCGACCAGGCTGGTGGTACTTCCTGCTTGGTCACGCTCGGGGTCGAGGCGTGTGACGTCACAGGGGTCGCGGCTCCCGTTTGAGGCCTAGTCTGCGGCGGTGACGTTGCAGCGACGGGCACGGCAGGGGATACTTCGGGCTCTGCGACGGGGAGCTGGGGCAGGTACGCGGTTTCCCGGTTTGGGGTAGAGACGTCCCCTTTACCTGCCTCCTTTCGTTCGGCTCCCTTCTCGGCGCCGTCTCCAGCCTTCAGTCCTCCTGCGCCATCCTCAGAGGCGGTCTGTCTCCTCGTCTCGGGTGGCGTGCTCCGCTGACGAGTTCTTGTCTGCTGGGCCATCTCACGGCTCCACTCCGCCAACGTCTCCCGCTGCACCCGGGCCATCCTCCTTGCGAGGCCCTCCAGCGCGGTCTGTGCACACTCCCGATCTCGGGGGAGCTGTGCGAGGACCTCCACTAGGCCTAGTGGGGTCGTTACTTCTAGCAGGCTCCTGACCAACGGGTCGGTGCTGCTCTGCTCTCCTTCTGCTGTTTCCGGCAGGCTCCTGGCCAGCGGGCCGGTGCTGCTCTGCTCTCCTTCCATCTCCGGGTAAGCTTCTTCTGGACTCAGCTCTAGGCTTCTTGTCTCCGGGTGCGCTCTCTCCAGACTGCTCCAGGCGACACCCATCTTTGCTCTCTTGTTCTCAGTCCTCCCACTTCGAGGGCGGTCCCGGGGCCACTTGGTGATTGTCAGCTCCAGGGGCAGTTCTTTCACGCTGACAGACACCTCTAGCATCACAGTCTCTGTTGGTGGGGGCGGTTTCCACTTTTGGCGCCATTTTCGGTCCTGGCCCACGATGGGAGGCAGCCTCTTGCCATCCTCTGGCACGCCCATAATGGCGTCCGCTCTGACAAGGCGGGAAACCTTTGGAAATGGCGGGAATCGTTTCCCAGTGGCGGGAAACTCTGCAGATGACGGGAAAAAGCTGTTAATGGCGGACAACCGGCGGGAATCGATCTGTGATGGAGTCCGATGGCGGGGACCCTCCGGAACCGGCAGGAGACTTCTTTTTGAGGTAAACTTGTTCTTTTCTTCAGGCACGCAGTACCCGGGTGTTGCGGGCACGTAATCCTGCCGACTACGCCAAAGTTGACGCACCCCCTGGGCCATATTCTTTAGGGGAATACCCGGAGCCGGATCAGATGGGGGTTGTAGTCTCCGAGTGGCTGTGACCCGGTCCGTGCCCAGGGTGTCAAGCTCAGAGTATGTGGCAGTCCTACAGATGTTACAAAGTTCGTTATGTCGACTACGCCACCCGTTGGATTGCGGTCACTACGGCCGCCGCTGCAGCAGGGTCCGCTGAGGCTGATGGTGTTGGTGCAGCTTTAGATAGTATAACCCCCAACGGGAGGGGTATAGCCTCAGGGGGTCAGGTGCAGAGGATAGGGGTTGTGGTGGTGCAGCATAGATGGTAAGTAAAGACAGAGTCGGGTTGTGCAGTTTAGGGTATTTACTTACTGCTGATGTTCCGGTCACTCCAGCTTCAAGTGACCACCCGAGCCGTGCTGCGTCCACCAGGTCCTGGATTCAGCCAACCCCCAAGCAAGTCCGGAGCGTGTCCCTGAGCCCTCCTTCTTGTCCTTTCTTCTGGCCGTCCCCACTAGTGATCCACCTAGGTCCAGCTCCCTCGGGCCTTCTGTTGGGAGACCCTTGGCCTTGGGTTCCCTGACCCTACACGTGGTTTGCCTTCAGGGTGGATGTGGTGGGTGGCCGTGGCAGATCCTGCCCACGGCCTCCGGTCTCTGGCTGAGGTGTGCTTTTGCCCCCACCAGTTTGGGATCCGGTACCCTGTTGCCAACTCTTCACCCGGTGATGGACTTTGGGTTCTCAGAGTCCTTTTCTTTCACCCCCTCTGGGTCTTTCTTCCTTTCTCCTCTCTCACTCTGGCTCAGGATTCTCTGCTCTTCTGCTCTCTTCCTTTGCTCTGCTCTGACAAAAGACTGACAGACTGACTGACCAGCCTCCTACAAAGACTCCTCTGCAAAGACTCACAGACTGACCTCTCACAGACTGACCCTGATCTAAGATGGTTCCCACCTTATATACTCCCTCTATGTGTGAGCTCAGGTGACCAGCACCCAATGAGCTCCTAACTTTACCCAGACTGCTCCCCCTATCTGCCCCTACACTACTTGGGATGTTCCACCCCCCTCCCACTCCAGCCAAGGACAGACTCGGTCGTACCTGCACATTTCTAAGTGGGAGTACCGTTGGTCTGCCCTCCGGAAATGGGATGTGTGTAGTGCATACAGCTCTCTGGGCTCAGATCCACACTCCATCCTTACCCGGGAGTGGAATATCACACCTCTGGGTGAGGTGCAATACCCCTGTAGCAGCCGAATCCTCAGGGTGCTACAATTGATTTGTCAGAAGGTAATTATTACTAGATGACTAGTAAGTTCTGTAGGACCCCACCCCCATCACTGATCAGTAGATTTCTGTGTACACTTAGCATGGGCAGAAAGCTGCCAATCAGTGGTGTGGGCGGGGCTATACAGAGCGCAGCATTCAGAGAGCTGCTAGATCTGCAGCAGATAAAACGGTGATTTTCTCAAAATGACAACAAGCAGCTGAAAAAGTGACACATCGCTGGAATCAGGGTACCTGCCCCAATATTGTGCTGCTCTCAGATGGGGCAGCACAATTAATATTATGCCAAATTAATTTCCCGTGAACTATCACATGATCTATCACGGGGATCATGTGACATGTCACGTGATAAATCAGGTGTGTGGAGGGGGCCCTTGCTACTCTTAATCCACCCCTGAGTGAGACTAATACTGTACAACCAAATTGGCTCAGCACAAAAGGTTTCTTCAGATGTGGAGCCAATCGGTGCAAAGCGTGTCTACATGCGGTTAAAACAGATAGTTTTATGTCCTTAAGTAATGATAGAGAATATAAAATTCATGATTTCCTCAATTGTAATTCATCAGGGGAGTCCCTGTGGATTTTCACATTGGATACCACAGGGGTTAAATTCAAGACAGGATCTCATACTGCAGTATTAAGAAATATAATTCTGCATTTATTTCCATGCATGTACACTGGGTACGGAAAGTATTCAGACCCCTTTACATTTTTCACTCTTTGTTTCATTGCAGCCATTTGGTAAATTCTAAAAAGTTCATTTTTTTCTCATTAAAGTCCACTCTGCACCCCATCTTGTCTGAAAGAAAACAGAAATGAAGAAATTTTTGCAAAATTTAATAAAAAAGAAAAACTGAAATATCACACGGGCATAAGTATTCAGACCCTTTGCTCAGTATTGAGTAGAAGCACCCTTTTGGGCTAGTACAGCCATGAGTCTTCTTGGAAATGATGCAACAAGTTTTTCACACCAGCATTTTGGGATCCTCTGCCATTCTTCCTTGCAGATCCTCTCCAGTTCCGTCAGGATGAATGGGAAACGTTGGTGGACAGCCATTTTCAGGTCTCTCCAAAGATGCTCAATTAGGTTTAGGTCAGGGCTCTGGCTGGGCCAGTCAAGAATGGTCACATAGTTGTTCTGAAGCCACTCCTTTGTTATTTTAGCTGTGTGCTTAGGGTCATTGTCTTGTTGGAAGGTGAACCTTTGGCCAAGTCTGAGGTGCAGAGCACTCTGGAAGAGGTTTTCATCCAGGATATCTCTGTACTTGGCCGCATTCATGTTTCCTTCAATTGCAACCAGTCGTCCTGTCCCTGCAGCTGAAAAACACACCCATAGCATGATACTGCTGTTATGATCTGCTACAAGAACTAAGGAAAGAGAGGAAATCTGTCCATACAATAGGACTAAGCTGATTCCTTATGATGCAGCGGGCAACCTGTTCCTTGCAAACAGACCCGCCTATGTCCGCGGCTAATCTGAACACAGACCTATAGATTAAAGGGAGGGGTCCCTAAAAGAACTAAGGACTGGGACAAAACTGGACACCTCCTGGCAGAAGTAGTAGCAGAAGAAGACAAACAGACAAAAGTACTTAGTGGTCCAAGGACCAAACAAACTAGAGAGATACAGTAGGTACAAAGCACCTGGCTAGATTAAGAGTCAAAGTAACACTGAAGTCCAGCAAAGCCTGAAGGGCGGAGCTGGAATAAATAGGCAGAAGGTCACATGACCACAAAATAGAAAAAACTAACAGGAGGGTTCTAACAACTGCCACCACCATGTTTCACTGTTGGGATTGTATTAGGCAGGTGATGAGCAGTGCCTGGTTTTCTCCACACATACCACTTAGAATTATCACCAAAAAGTTCTATCTTCGTCTCATCAGACCAGAGAATCTTATTTCTCATAGTCTGGGAGTCCTTCATGTGTTTTTGAGCAAACTCTATGCGGGCTTTCATATGAGGAGAGGCTTCCATCTGGCCACTCTGCCATAAAGGCCCAACTGGGGAAGGGCTGCAGTGATAGTTGACTATGTGGAACTTTCTCCCATCTCCCTACTGCATCTCTGGAGCTCAGCCACAGTGATCTTGGGGTTCTTCTTTACCTCTCTCACCAAGGCTCTTCTCCCACGATTGCTCAGTTTGGCTGGACGGCCAGGTCTAGGAAGACTTCTGGTGGTCCCAAACTTCTTCCATTTAAGGATTATGGAGGCCACTGTGCTCTTATGAACCTTGGGTAATGCAGAAATTCTTTTATAACCTTGGCTAGATCTGTGCCTTGCCACAATTCGGTCTCTGAGCTCCTTGGGCAGTTCGTTTGAGCTCATGATTCTCATTTGGTCTGACATGTAGTGTGAGCTGTGGGGTCTTATATAGACAGGTGTGTGCCTTTCCAAATCAAGTCCTATCAGTTTAATTAAACGCATTTGGACTCCATTGAAGGAGTAGAACCATCTCAAGGAGGATCACAAGGAAATGGACAGCATGTGACTTAAATATGAGTGTCTGAGCAAAGGATCTGAATACTTATGACCATGTGATATTTCAGTTTTTCTTTTTTAATAAATTTGCAAAAAAATTCTATATTGCTGTTTTTTTCAGTCAAGATGGGGTGCTGAGTGTACTTTAATGAGAAAAAAATGAACTTTTTAGAATTTATCAAATGGCTGCAATGAAACAAAGGGTGAAAAATTTAAAGGAGTCTGAATACTTTCCGTACTCACTGTATGTATCTATATAAACTGCTCCAAAAATAAAGGGAACACTTAAAACAACAGAATATAACTCCAAGTAAATCAAACTTCTGTGAAATCAAACTGTCCACTTAGGAAGCAACACTGATTGACAATCAATTTCACATGCTGATGTGCAAATGGAATAGAGGATAGATGGAAATTATTGGCAATTATCAAGACAACCTCAATAAAGGAGTGGTTCTGCAGGTGGGGACCACAGACCACATCTCAGTACCAATGCTTTCTGGCTGATGTTTTGGTCACTTTTGAATGTTGGTTGTGCTTTCACACTCGTGGTAGCATGAGACAGACTCTACAACCCACAGAAGTTGCTCAGATAGTGCAGCTCATCCAGGATGGCACATCAATGCGAGCTGTGGCAAGAAGGTTGGCTGTGTCCAGAGGCTGGAGGCGCTACCAGGAGACAGGCCAGTACACCAGGAGATGTGGAGGGGGCCGTAGGAGGGCAACAACCCAGCAGCAGGACCGCTACCTCCGCCTTTGTGAAAGGAGGAACAGGAGGAGCACTGCCAGAGCCCTGCAAAATGACCTCCAGCTGGCCACAAATGTGCATGTGTCTGCACAAACGGTTAGATACCGACTCCATGAGGGTGGTATGAGGGCCCGACGTCCACAGATAGGGGTTGTGCTCACAGCCCAACACCATGCAGGACGCTTGGCATTTGCCACAGAACACCAGGATTGGCAAAGTTGCCACTCGCGCCCTGTGCTCTTCGTAGATGAAAGCAGGTTCACACTGAGCACATGTGACAGACGTGACAGAGTCTGGAGACGCCGTGGAGAGTGACATCCTTCAGCATGACCGGTTTGGCAGTGGGTGAGTAATGGTGTGGGGTGGCATTTCTTTGGAGAGCCGCACAGCCCTCCATGTGCTCGCCAGAGGTAGCCTGGCTTCCATTAGGTACCGAGATGAGATCCTCAGACCCCTTGTGAGACCATATGCTGGTGCGGTTGGCCCTGGGTTCCTCATAATGCTGGACAATGGCAGACCTCATGTGGCTGGAGTGTGTCAGCAGTTCCTGCAAGATGGAGGCATTGAAGCTATGGACTGGCCCGCCCGTTCCCCAGACCTGAATCCGATTGAGCACATCTGGGACATCATGTCTCGCTCCATCCGCCAACGTCACGTTGCACCACAGACTGTCCAGGAGTTGGCGGATGCTTTAGTTCAGGTCTGGGAGGAGATCCCACAGGAGACCATCCGCAACCTCATCAGGAGCATGCCCAGGCGTTGTAGGGAGGTCATACAGGCACGTGGATATATATATATATATATATATATATATATATATATATATATATATGCCTTTTTGTCATTCTAGTAGTAGGGCCATAATTAAGACATGATTTGTTGAAACGTGTAGGTCTGTAAGCTATGATAGTTGCACATTTGCTGTATTCTTTGTGGAGCAGTGTTTTATATGGCTAATAAAAGCTAAGTTTTAATATTTTTTCTACTAAACAAACCTTTACGCTGGATCATTTGCACTTTTCCCTTGTCTGACTGCACTTACGTTTCGCCCTGGTACCACTTATCTGCATCTCCAGAAGTTTCCCATTTCTCTATTATACTCTTCAAATTACATTTTGAGACTTTCTCCTCCTGCTGTTGCACATATTTTTTTCCCTTCATCTGCACAGGTATCATTAATCTATCAACTATAATGGCCGTACCAGGTCCTGCAGGTCCTGTATCCCGTACACATGACGTGGGCAGTGCACGGCATGCCGCTAGTTTTTATTCTGAGTGCTCTTATATACGGTGGTAGTTTTACACAATGTTGAGCCTGTGATTTGCAGAGTGAAATGTCTGACTGCTAGAACAGAAGTATACGGCAGATTCTACAGCATGGATACATAAAGGACGTCCTGGGGGAATATACCTCCCTCCAACACTCGTCCAGTCCCTGCCTCACACTAGAGACATTTATAATAACTCCAGGACTATGGAGCTGGTCATTTTCTCATAATCTGTGGCCATTATTAGTGATCTCACATTGTACGGTAATATCACCCTGGAGGTTGTGATGTATTTAGTGTAATAGCGCCATCTAGAATATACAGTATATATCAGGCGATACCATGCTTACTATAGTTAGTCGTCTTCTGTGCCCTCTATAGCTATCTATTATACTTTATATTTCTTTATAATAATTTATAATAAATTACTCGATAGTTTTACAGCTTTATGATGTTTATTAATCTGCTGAAATGATAAAAGAAAGTCGAACCTTACAGTGGACACAGGTGGAAGTGTCCTCCATGATGGTGTAGGCTGAGGTGGAGCAAGTATTTAGTCAGTGGGGGATCAAGATGACGAGTATTCCCCAGGGTTCCCTGTTATCAGGGAGGGACCCGGTGTATGCAATCAAAAGATCTTATCCTCTGACCGGCTTTGTGCCATCAACAGGTAATGATCCTCTGTCCGGCTGTGTGCCATCAACAGGTAATGACCATCCGGCAGTCCGACATCAACTGGTCATCACCCTCCAGCTGTGTGCAATCAACAGGTAATGACCATCCGGCAGTGCGCCATCAACAGGTAATGACCCTCTGGCTATGGCCATCAATAGGTCATCACCCTCCGGCTGTGTTCCATCAACAGGTAATGACCATCCGGCAGTGTGCCATGAACAGGTAATGACCATCCGGCTGTGTGCCATCAACAGGTAATGACCATCCGGCAGTGCACCATCAACAGGTAATGACCATCCGGCAGTGCACCATCAACAGGTAATGACCCTTTGGCTATGGCCATCAATTGGTCATCACCCTCCGGCTGTGTGCCATCAATAGGTAATGACCATCCGGCAGTGCGCCATGAACAGGTAATGACCATCCGTCTGTGTGCCATCAACAGGTAATTATCCTCTGTCCGGCTGTGTGCCATCAACAGGTAATGACCCTCTGGCTATGGCCATCAATAGGTCATCATCCTCCAGCTGTGTGCCATCAACAGGTAATGACCCTCTGGCTATGGTCATCAATAGGTCATCACCCTCCGGCTGTGTGCCATCAACAGGTAATGACCCTCTGGCTATGGCCATCAATAGATCATCACCCTCCGGCTGTGTGCCATCAACAGGTAATGACCCTCTGGCTATGGCCATCAATAGATCATCACCCTCCGGCTGTGTGCCATCAAATGTTTTTATCTTCTGTCCAGTTTTGTGCCATCAAGAGGTAATGACCCTCCAGCTGTGGGCCATCAACAGGTCATCACCCTTCGGCATTTAGGCTTCTTGTCTTCTGTAAGATGCGATTCTTGAGTCTCCTGATGCTAAAAAATATTTAAAAAATCACCGATTAAACTAATAATCTATCTTGTACATAAGCATCACAATTTATAATCTATCTAGTGCATAAGTATGACAATTTAGCTCACAGAACATACACTATGGTAAAACATTAGACCCTACAAGCAGAAATTTGCTAAACTAACATAAATATAACTGACAAATCAGTAGAAAAATCGCTACCAATGGCACAGCTCTCTTCACATCAACCTGTAACCATAGTAGATAAGAAATAGAGGACAATGCTCATAGTCAGTTATCAACAATTCGGCATGGGGCATCCCACCAGAGACATTATAATATCTAGTAGATTATAGATGGCAATAGAATTTACCAACAAGCACATAGTACGCCAAACTCAAGTACATAGTATGCCAAACCTCGACACGTTTTCCTAAAATAGGTTCATCAGAAGCACATACTAGACAGTGATACTTAGCAAAGCGTTCATAGATATATGCGCCATATGATAAGGTGCTAAAGTGCAAGTGTGTGACAAAATATCCATGCGATTTCAGGTGCAATGCTGCATTGTATGTAGTAAGATGGTGCCCATCAGACAGCATGTATAGGACTAACCTGTGATGAAAACACGAGCAATGGGAAAGTTCAAGCAGTTGCCTTCTCAATCTTCCTCGCCTCTAAGACATCTAAGGAAACATCTTCTCCTCTTGATTTTGGGTTGAGGTGTTGTAGGCATTTCAGGCTCTGGCATTCTAGGTTCTGACATACTAGGTTCTGACATGGTAGGTTCTGGTGTTCTAGGTTCTGGTGCTCTTGGCTCTGGAATTCTGGGTTGTTGGCTTCTCTGAAAAATCAGTAACCTCTCTTTAAGCTCCGTTGAACTTCGAGCTCTTCTTCCTATATTGTTGTGAGGGATCATTCTGACCCAGACAATATCACTGAACGCCACTTTATAGTTGCAACTAGGAACCTTTTTCGCATCCTGCGGTGCAGGAGCCATGGATGGAGTAGAACATTTGCCATTGGGCAGGACAGGTGTTCTCCTGGAGTCTTGCTTCTGAATCTGAGGGATGCAAATCGGCTCCTTACAAGCACTTTGTTCCTTCAGAATGGTTTTGTTCTCAGGAGTTTTCTGATTGTTTCACCAGGTTCAGACATTGCCCACTTGCTCAGGACAAGACTTAAGGCCAAATACTCTAGTATTGTCAGTAGTGTCATCACCGCAACAAAAACTGCGTCACGGAAGAGCCAAAGAGGAAGATTGATGGAAGCTTGATAGGTGCTTCTTCTGAGATCCACGGGTAGTGGGTCATCCTATAATAAAGAAAAAAAACATAATAAAGTCCTGTATATTTATACCCAATCCAGTCAAACAGAGAGCCCTTGTTATTATACAGTGATGGATACATTATCAAGCAACTTTCAGAAATATCCCATTGAGAAGATCAGGAAGAAGTTTGGGATTCACCTCCAGGGTCCATGGAATATTATTTACAGTTGGACTTTCATATGACGGACGGTCACGTGTCCAGTATGAGAAGTCCTGCAAGAGGCGATATTCTCATTAGCTGATCCTTGTGACCTCCATATTGATGAGAACATACTCGCCCTCAGTGTACTGTAATGTGGGGGGTAGAGCAACGTAAAGCACAGAAATGATAGGATGATACTCATCATCTCCAGAGGTCTCTCAGCACCAAGGTATGGTCAATGAGATACAAGCTGCAGATGGGCCGAGGCTTCTAATATACCCAGGGGTGACATCACAAAGCCCTCTGTGACATCATTGCACAGTTCTATCCATCATGTCACTGATACTTTGGACCTAACTAAATGTCTAAAAGAGAACCCTTCCACATGATTTCCAATCACGGAGCAGCTTCAGTTTTTCAAGAAAAGTTTAAAAAATATAATCTGTGCTGTGATTGGTCACAATGGCACATGAAGCAGAACGTCTTTAGATCTTTTAAAGGGAAAGTGTCAGCAATTTTTTTACAATTGTAAAATTGTAAAGTATTTATATTTATATATAAATACACATATATATTTAAAAAGGTTTTAATGGTATAAAATCTGAAAAAAATATTTTAACTCTTTTGATGTTTTCATCTTGTAAACACTAGGGGGAGCAGCTGCTGATATTTCCATGAAAACAGAATACAGCTAGCTCGCATTACGACTGCAGTAAAAGTGGGCGGGATCTGCTCACATGGGTGTGATGTCACTCCTCCCCTTCTGGGCGTTTGCAAAAAGGTAAATGAGACTGTAGTTTAGGATCACAGTGCGGAGCGATCACTGGTGACTGCAAAGTGATATATAAGGGACAACACCAAAGTCATTAATCACTACAAGGACAAGGCAGGAATGTGGGAGTCAGAGGGGTCACCCCACACTTATATCCCCTCTGACTGTCACTTCCTAAGCTCCTTTCCCTGCCATAACCTCTTATTCCCGCAGGTAAATTCTTACAGGACCCCCCTCCCCATCCCCTTCCCCTGCCGCAGCTGATTCTAAACGTCCTCCATATGTAATAATAGACAGGTACTCACCGGCAGCCTATGGTAATTCACAGGGTAGAACAGGGTACAGCACAGAAACAATATGGCGATCCTCATTGTCTCCAGGGGGTATCTCAGCACCAAGATATGGCCAATGAGATATGAGCTCCAGGTGGATGGAGCCCCCTTATATACCCCAAGGGTGACATCACAACGCCCTCTGTGACATCATCACCCACAACATTCCGTCACATGACATCACCCAGCACCAGCATCATGTGACCCAGCATAAATAGAAAGTCCTTGTTGGCTATAGCAACTATTCAAAACTAAGTTTAAACTTTTCCAACAGCTAAAGGCGGCTCTGTGATGGCAGTTTCTTCTTGTGGACGGTTGTGATAAATCTGCAGAACATCTACATAACGCGACATGTAGAAAATCCTGTCTTTTCCCCTCTGTTCTTCCTCTGGTGCTACAGAGACGGATAGAAGGAGCTTTTCCAGACCTTACAGTGCACAATATGGGACCTAATCACTGATATCCCAGATCTCCTCAGTACAAGCATACCGCCAACCTATGAGGACTAGAAAGAGGGCGAAACCATGCGGCACGCGTAGTCTGGCCACGCCCCTATCCACACCCCAAGCCACGCCCTTTTTATGCCTTGGCAGGAGGAGATGTCTGTACAAAGCGCAAGTTATCAAAAGGCTGAAGGAGCACTTTATCAACATGAATGAAGGTTTTGAAGGGCATCCACTGTCCCGGCACTACCGGAAGTTCCACAACCAATCTTATAAGGACACTAAGTTTTGTGGGATCCGATTAGTCCCCAGAAAATGGAGGGGAGGTGATTACCTGAGATTAATGTCGCGGATGGAATCCAAATGGATCTTCACATTAAATAGCTTGGCTCTGAAGGGCCTTAATCACGAGAGTCAGCTGTATGCCTTCAACTCGCAGCGGTATATACTGTATGTATTTTTTATCCCAGTACCAATTGAACATTTACATTGCACTTTTATGAACCTCCTTATATTTTATCAATATAATATGTCTTTTGGATATATTCCTTTGAATCCACCTATTTTATATATGTATTTGTTTCTATACATTGATACCCCTATTGGAGATACTATATAATGTTTTTATTTTTCTCCTTCATTTTTTCCTTTTTATCTCTGGATGGTACTAAGTGCCGAATTTATACTATCCTGGTAATATACACTGATTAACAGACTGTTTTTTATAGCCATCAGAAATATAAGTATATAATTTTTATTCATTTTTAACTGATTGTGAAAGTTTGAACAAAGTCTTTTTTATTATTATTTTTTTCACACACAGTCTATTCATATTGGAATTCTATCTTAGTTCTATTGCACCTCCATATGTCCTTTTGCACCGTCTTGTTAGTATTGGATCTTCCTCCATTTCTTTGGTTGTATTATCTTTGTGGGGGGCGTTTGGACTTTATTAGGTTACCAGTTTGACTACCAGCGAGAAGCTGACGAAGAGGAACTGTGAGTCCTCGAAACGCGTAGTTTTTTTTGGCCTATACAGGACATCGAAGGAGAAGGAGAGAGTCAAGGCACAGGGATAAGCCCTCCTGATATCCAGAAGATATATATAACCATATCATATTATTGATACAAAATATAAATGCACAGAGTCAATAAAATCATTTAAAAACACCAAACCCCATCCTTACTTTGCAGGATACCTATTCCAAAGGTGTATCTAGGTTTTCTGGCACCCGGTGCAGCAGGGGCTGGCTGGCACATTTTAGCCTGGGGGGCAAGCACACAGCAGTGGCCCATGAGTAGCGGCCCATCCTTAACATGTTTATTACCAGATGCATCATAAGCCTATATTCACACGACCGTATTGTCTAAGTGCTGCCCGTGAAAAAACCTGACAGCACTTGGACCAGTTCAGATGAGTGTTTGTAGTGGTCAGACATAGTACATATTATTCTTATGTATTACTTAATGTTGAGCGATACCTTCCGATATCGGGAAATATCGGATCGGATTGGATCGGACCGATACCCAAAAAGTATCGGATATCGCCGATTCCGATACCGGAAACCAATGCAAGTCAATGGGACGCTAATATCGGAATGCCATCCCAGCGTGAGAGAATTCTCCTGATTGTTTAAAAGCCGGCAGGCGGTAAAAAGCCGCCGGCTTTTAAACAATCACACAGCCCCATACTGCTTCCCCGCAGCCTCCCACCCCGATCCTGCGCTCCCCCCGCCACCTCACATCCCGATCGTAAGTTAGGACCGGGCGGGGAGCGCAGCACCAAGGAGCAGGGAGCGAAGGACCCAGGCGGGGAAGCCGGCAGGGAAAAGACTTCACCGCCGGCTTTCCCGTTTTGTGCTGCGCTCTCCCGCCGGTTATTTCAAATGAACAGCTGAGGTATCAGGTGATGCTGATCAGCTGTTCATTTGAAGTAGCTGCGGTGCCCTCAGAGGGTTCATGTGAGTTCATGCTTCACTGCATGAACTCACATGAACTTTCCCACGGCCGCACAGGTCAGCCTCACCTCCCAGACCATCAGACCCATCATGATTGGAGTGTGCGCGGGTGTCTGTGCGATGTGTGCGGGTGTGTGCGCGATGTCTGCGGGTGTCTGCGTGCAGGCAGACATAGGCCGATGTGACACTACTACTCACATCGGCCTTTGTCTGTCCCCCGTCCACTCGTGCCAGCAGGATCAGCTCGATGGGAGCAGTAGTTCCCATCAGCCTGATCCTGCTATTTAAACTGCCCCATATGTTATTTTTGCCCCTATACATCTTTTATGTTTTTAGGCCCCCCATATATTTTTTTTGTTTTTGGTCCCCAATAAATTTTAAATACATTTTTCATTGGTGGCCAGTGGTTACCTAAAATAAATTAGTTCATACATTACCTGATCGCCACCTAAAATAAAGTAAAAAATAAAAAACTACACCTATACTCACCTAGACACCGGTTTATGCAATGATGGGGCTGCTTTACGGCCCCGTCATTCTAGCGGCGGCAGTGGTTTAGAGTGGTCACATTTTATGTGGCTGCTCTAAACTGGAGATCTTCGTGGGACACTCGTGGACTACTACGGAGGGGTAAGGATAAGGTTGTGGTTTATTATTTTATATTTTATTACAGGAGATCGATGGCTTCGGGGAATTAGGTGTCTAGGTGAGTATAGGTGTAGTTTTTTATTTTTTACTTTATTTTAGGTGGCGATCGGCGGGGACAGGTAATGTATGAACTAATTTATTTTAGGTAACCACTGGCCACCAATGAAAAATGTATTTAAAATTTATTGGGGACCAAAAACAAAAAAAATATATGGGGGGCCTAAAAACATAAAAGATGTATAGGGGCAAAAATAACATATGGGGCAGCTAAAATAGCTACTGCTCCCATCGAGCTGATCCTGCTGGCACAAGTGGACGGGGGACAGACATAGGCCGATGGGAGTAGTAGTGTCACATTAGCCTATGTCTGCCTGCACGCAGACACCCGCAGACATCGCGCACACACCCGCACACATCGCACAGACACCTGCGCACACACCAATCATGATGGGTCTGATGGTCTGGGAGGTGAGGCTGACCTGTGCGGCCGTGGGAAAGTTCATGTGAGTTCATGCAGTGAAGCATGAACTCACATGAACCCTCTGAGGGCACCGCGGCTACTTCAAATGAACAGCTGATCAGCATCACCTGATACCTCAGCTGTTCATTTGAAATAACCGGCGGGAGAGCGCAGCACAGAACGGGAAAGCCGGCGGTGTAGTCTTTTCACTGCCGGCTTCCCCGCCCGGGTCCTTCGCTCCCTGCTCCTTGGTGCTGCGCTCCCCGCCCGGTCCTAACTTACGATCGGGATGGGAGGTGGCGGGGGGAGCGCAGGATCGGGGTGGGAGGCTGCGGGGAAGCAGTATGGGGCTGTGTGATTGTTTAAAAGCCGGCGGCTTTTTACCGCCCGCCGGCTTTTAAACAATCAGGAGAATTCTCTCACGCTGGGATGGCTTTCCGATATTAGTGTCCCATTGACTTGCATTGGTTTCCGGTATCGGAATCGGCGATATCCGATACTTTTGGGTATCGGTCCTATCCAATCTGATACGATATTTCCCGATATCGGAAGGTATCGCTCAACACTACTCCTGACCCCACACATAAACTTCAGCTCATCCAGCACCATGACAACCAGCACAGCAGAGTCCTGCATCTGACGCGCCCCTGGGCCTGCTGTGTCGCGCAGCGTCTCGCGCACGGGGCTTACCCGGAACCGGATCAGATGAGGGTTGTAGTCTCCGAGTGGCGGGGACCCGGTCCGTGCCCAGGGAGTCAACTCAGTGTGTGGCAGTCTTGATAGATGTTATTTGAGTGTCGACTACGCCACCCGTTGATTTGCAGCTATGGAGCTGCCGCTGCAGGGCAGACCGCTGAGGCCGGTGTAGAATTGTGCAGCGTGATAGTATAACCCCCAACAGGAGGGGTATGGCCTCAGGGCAGCCGACGTGGAAAATGGGGGTAGCAGGAACCACTCAGAGACGGTGCGGTGTAATTCAGGGTCTTTACTGGTAACAACGATAGACCCTCCCGGAGTACTTGCTAGCGAACGGGGCCTGGTCAGTCCTTGAGCAGATGGGATCTCCCCTGGCCAGGCGGAGTTGTAGGCCTCCCAAACTGACTGTACTCTTCTGGCTACCTTGCTAGAAGCGGATATAAGTAGCCCACGTCCCTGAGTGTACCGTGTGGTGCTCACCCGTATGGCCGGTGACTCGGGGCCTTCTAATGGCTTCCGCTCCACGATGGCGGTGCTGGTCCCACGCGTGTGACCGTGCCTTCGGGTTTCTGGGCCTGAGGACCTGAAATCCCCTGCCGGTCGGCTTCTGCTGCTGGGTAAGAGTTAGTCCCCACAGCCTCGGACGCCGGGTCCGGTAAGAAAGCTTCTCAGTCAGGGCGAGCTCTGCAGCTGCCAGCCCCTGACTCGTATTAGTATTGCCCCCACTGAGCTTCTGCTGTTTCTTCATATGACTGTTTCTTGTCTCTACTCTCCTTGACTCCAGGCTCAGGCCCCTGGACAGGGCCTGCCTGTGGAGCAGAGCCCATAGAGCAGCTCTGCTCCCTGTCTTCTCCTCTCAGAACTCCCTACCCTGCCTCAGCCCCAGGTTTATATAGGGGAAGTCCTTCCCCTCCCAAGACTGGGCAGGAGGTGTGGCATGCACAGGATCCCTGACCAAAGGACCTCCCACCTGCTCTCAGACATAATATCTCTATCACTGTGGCAACCAGACCCCTGGGGTGTCACACATCCACTGAGGCCCCTGATCATGTGACCCCTGACTCTTCCCCTCCTGTGACCTCATCACAGCTCCTGTGCGCACAGAGCAGCCATATATGTGGTGGCGGCTCTGCAGGTGGAGGTATGTGGGGATCCCCCATTACTGGGCGCAGGGGGCATTAACCCCTTGAGCACAGAGACTCTTTTGGGGTCTTGTGTTGCCCCTTTATAAGAATCATAAGGTTTTTGTTCTGTTTCCTGTAATAGATACATACGACCCAACTATGGAGACAGGAAGGGAGGAAACGTATTGTTCTCATAGTAAAGGGCCCCTTTACTGGCCCCACAGTGTAATGCCCCCATTATGCCCCTTATACAGAATGTATGATGCCCCCACACAGTGTAATGCCCATATTATGCCCCTTATGTAGGATGCATGATGCCCCCCACAGTGTAATGCCCCCATTATACCCCTTATGCAGTATGTATGATGCCCCCACACAGTGTAATGCCCCCATTATGCCCCTTATGTAGGATGCATGATGCCCCCCACAGTGTAATGCCCCCATTATACCCCTTATGCAGTATGTATGATGCCCCCACACAGTGTAATGCCCCCATTATGCCCCTTATGCAGGATGCATGATGCCCCCACACAGTGTAATGCCCCCATTATGACCCTTATGCAGGATGTATGATGCCCCCACACAGTGTAATGCCCCCATTATGCCCCTTATGCAGTATGTATGATGCCCCCCACACAGTGTAATGCCCCCATTATGCCCCTTATGCAGGATGTATGATGCCCCCACACAGTGTTATGCCCCTTATGCAGGATGTATGATGCCCCCCACACAGTGTAATGCCCCCATTATGCCCCTTATGCAGGATGTATGATGCCCCCACACAGTGTAATGCCCCCATTATGCCCCTTATGCAGTATACATGATGCCCCCACACAGTGTAATGCCCCCATTATGCTCCTTATGCAGTATGTATGATGCCCCCACACAGTGTAATGCCCCCATTATGCCCCTTATGCAGTATGTATGATGCCCCCACACAGTGTAATGCCCCATTATGCCCCTTATACAGTATATATGATGCCCCACACAGTGTAATGCCCCCATTATGCCCCTTATACAGTATGTATGATGCACCACACAGTGTATGCCACCATTATGCCCCTCATGCAGTATGTATGATGCTCCCACACAGTGTAATGCCCCCATTATGCCCCTTATACAAGATGTATGATGCTACCACACAATGTAATGCCCCCATTATGCCCCTTATGCAGTATGTATGATGCCCCCACACAGTGTATTGCCCCCATTATGCCCCTTATGCAGTATGTATGATGCCCCAAAAAGTTTAATGCCCCCATTATGCCCCTTATGTAGTATGTATTATGCCCCCACACAGTGTAATGCCCCCATTATGCCCCTTATGCAGTATGCAGGACATTGCCAGACCTCATGTGGCTGGAGTGTGTCAGCAGTTTCTGCAAGGTGAAGGCATTGAAGCTATGGACTGGCCCGCCTGTTCCCCAGACCTGAATCCGATTGAGCACATCTGGGACATCATGTCTCGCTCCATCTGTGTCACCCTGGCCTGGATGCCACAAAATGTATTAAAGCTGTGTCTGAGAGCAAGGGGGAGGTTCTCTAGTCAGGGGAACATTAGCATGCAATGTCTCCTGTCTCAGGCCAGTAGGGGGAGCAGGCTGCCCCTATAAAAACTGGTGCTGGGGGCAGGGTTAGAGAGAACTGGATGGCCTGTCTCAGCATTGAGACTTGTCCCAGAGCAGAACAGGGACAGACAGTTGCACTGCACCTAAGAGGAAGTGTGGCAGGAGGAGAGCCACAAGCCAGAGACAAGAGGCGAAGAGAGCCTGTCTTGGCAGAAAGAGGACTTAATTTACCAGACTTTGGTGTCTGAGGCTGAGAGGATTCCACATCCCCCAGCAGAGAACCAGTCCGCAGGGGACTGTATATTCCTTGGCCTAAGAAGCCTGGAGGCCCTGCCACAACAGAAGGGACCAGTAAAGCCGTACAAGGCTGGGAGCAGAAAGGAACCCACGTCGCAGGCCATACAGGCGAGAATACACAGAAAGCTTGGAAACGTGGGCTGTTACCCTATCAGGAGGAGATAGCCAGAAGGAGCGCAGAAAGCACGGTAGGCCTACACCCTTACCCTGACCAGGGCCAATTTCCCCGTTGCTCTCAGACATCCAGGTCCCCCTCCTAGCCGGGACTGTTTATGGGTCAATTTACCTGTTCTAGTAAAGACCCTGGACTGCAACCTGTTGTCTGTGTGCTCCTTGCTTCTCCAGCACTATCAGCACTGGGACTCTCACCACCATCACTCCCACCATCCACTATACTGCCCTGGGGCCGCACTCTTCCCGTGGGGAGTCACACTACCCTAGCTGCACACCTCATCAGCCCCAGCGGTCGGCATGCAGCGGCGGTTCCTAATAACCGCAATCCACGGGTGGCGTAGTCGGACATAATCAATAGCACATAACGGACTACCACTGGCCTGACCACCCTGAGCCACGGAACCGGGTTGCCACTACTACTCCCATCGTTCCCAGACTGCCCGGATCCGAGTGCCCCACGGCCCAAGGGGCGAGTCAGCTTTGGCGTAGTCGGCAGGATTTCATGCCCGCAACCACCGGGTACTGCGTGCCTGAAAAAGACTTTTGTAACTTACCTGTGGCGAAGTTTCCCGCCGTCCGGAGTCGTTTCCCGCCATCCGGAGCCGATTCCCGCCATCAGACGCCATCTTGGACTGTTTCCCGCCGTCTTCTTACGTCTTCCCGCCATCCGCAGCTGTTTCTCGCCATCGGACGCCATCTTCAGGACGCCGCGCGGGAAGAAGAGGGGCGTGGACTTCAAAACCGCGCGAGATCCGAAGCTCCGCCCCACGCACCGACGCTGCGCAAGGTCCTGGAAGGGAGAGAGAGCGACGCTGACGTCATCAGGACGCGACGCAAGGTCCTCGTCCAGAGCAGCAGCAGCGGAGCCGCGGCCTACAGAAGAGGATCGTCGGAAGGTAGGCCACGCTTAACTAGGGGGGAGGAAGATGTCGGACACAGAGGCGCCCACTACCACCAACGCAGCTGCAGCAGCGGTGATGCCCTTTTCCCTGCCCTACATCCCTGGAGCGGCCTGGCTGCCCAAATACTCAGGGGAGCCCCATGCCCTAACTGACTTCAAGGAAAGGCTATACAGTTTGTTCCACGTTTACCCCTTGACAGAGGAACAGAAGGTCAGCATATTGACAGGGCAGTTAACTGGCGCAGCCCAAAGGGAGGTAAAATCATGGCCCACTGAGGATAAAAGGACTGTGAAGGGTATTCTGGCCCGGCTGCAGGGTACCTTTGACACACGTACCTCCGCTGAGATTAAAATGAGGTTCTATGGATGTAAGCAGCGGGCACAGGACAGCATCAGAGACTATGCCCTAAATCTGCAGGAAGCCTTGAGGGCTATTCAACAAACTGACCCTGGCAGTGTGCAGGAAACGGATAAGCTGCTAACAGAACAATTCATAGAAGGTCTGCTGTCTAGCGCCCACAGGGCCCAACTGCGTCTCATGTTCTTTCAGAACCCCGACCTAACCTTTGCCCAATTTAAGGACAGGGCCATAAGGGTGCTCCGTGAATCTGCAACCAGTGGCGCTATAAACCCCCGGCGCCCTGCTCTCACCAACCACCAGGAGGCGGCGCCCTCCTCTATGGATCCCGTGGGGGCTGATGCACAGGCCCTGAACCAAGCCCCGTCGAAAGACCTGCACCACCAAGTCCAGGAGCTGACCAGGAGCGTCGCGGCGTTGACCAGGACCGTCCAGGCGTTGCAAGTGGACCCGTCAAGACCCATCGAGCTGGCTTCAAGTCCGGAGGATGTCCCGTGGCGTCGACAGAGGAGGATCCCGTCGTTCCGAGGGAGGCCCACAGACCGCTACGCAGAGGATGGACAGCCCATTTGCCGTCGATGCAACCAGCCCGGACACATTTCCAGGTACTGTAATTTAAAAGGGTCCAACCTGGGGCAAAGGGCCAACCCCCAGGCATAAGATCACCAGGCCCTTACAATTGGCGTAATAAGTACGTTGGGGGGCGCCCGGTTTTACCCATGGTGCTGGACGGTATCCCCATGAGCGCCTTGCTGGATAATAGGTCACAAGTAACCACTATCCCTTATGTACTTTTTAAGCAGTATTGGACTGATGCTGATATCACACGGTATCCAGACAATAACTTGAGCATCATCGCCAGTAATGGCTTACCCGTGCCGCAGATGGGGTTCAAGGAGATGACCATTAAAATTGGTAAAGTTGAACTGCCGGCACAGGGGGTGATTATTGTGGACATTGACCGTCGTGAAAGTCACCCTAAAATAACTGTGGGTACTAACGTAATTGAAAATTGTCTTTCAGAGGTAATTGTAATTCTACAACAGGTGGCGGTGAATGCTAGTTCCAGCCAACAGAGAGTCCTCAACAAGGAGATAAAAGCCCTGATGAGACGGCAGCAGGTAGAACTGTCTGGTGGTGAGATCGGTAGCGTAAGACTGAGTGACCCATTCCCCATTTCCATGCCTCCCAAAAGTGAAATGATGATCTGGTGTCGGACTGCAATCGGGTTGAGAGGTAGAGACTACCAAGCCATGGTAGAACCCGTGTACTCAGACAGCAGGCCCACCATTTTGACAGCCCGGGGGGTGGTTGATGTCCGTCATGGGAGGGTGCCCGTCCGCATCCTCAACATTGGGGAGAGGGAAGTACACTTACCCAGGTACGCTACACTCGCCAAACTGTTTGTTGTCGAACACAAAGCTATCAGGGCCGTGGAACCCTTGCCTCCATCTCCTCAGGCGGAGGGTAATGGCTCCCAGAAACAAAAGGAGGACTGGTGCCAGAAACTCCATGTGGGTGCTGACTCCACTCCCCTGCACCAAAAACAAGGAGTCTACCGGGTGGTACAGGAGTACGAGAGAGTCTTTAGTAAGCACCCGCTAGACTTCGGCAGAGTAAAAGGGATAGAACACCACATCCCCACAGGGAGCCACCCACCAATAAAAGAGAGGCACAGACCTGTACCCCCTGCACATTATCAGAACGCAAAGGGCATGCTAAGAGAGATGAAAGAAGCTGGGGTTATTAGAGACAGCTGTAGCCCCTGGGCAGCCCCCTTGGTTCTGGTCAAAAAGAAAGACGGCACCATGAGAATGTGCGTGGACTATAGACAAATCAACCGTATCACCCACAAAGACGCATATCCGCTGCCTAGAATAGAGGAGTCTTTAGCCGCACTAAAATCTGCTAACTTCTTTTCTACTTTGGACCTTACTAGCGGGTACTGGCAGGTTCCTGTGGCAGAGGCTGACAAGGAGAAGACTGCCTTCACCACCCCGATGGGACTGAGTGAGTTCAACTGTATGCCCTTCGGGCTCTGCAACGCACCAGGGACCTTCCAGAGGCTGATGGAATGATGTCTAGGGCACCGAAACTTCGAGACGGTCCTCCTTTACCTGGACGACGTGATCGTCTATTCGAAGACCTACGAGGACCACCTAAAGCACCTGGCCGAGGTGTTCGAAGCCCTGGCAGGCTATGGCCTGAAGGTGAAACCATCGAAGTGTCACCTGCTGAAACCAAAGGACCAGTACCTAGGGCACGTGGTAAGCGCGGAAGGAGTGGCCCCCGACCCTGACAAGGTCACGGCAATCAAGAGCTGGCCAAGCCCCTCGAACATCAAAGAGGTGAGACAGTTTCTCGGGTTGGTAGGCTACTACCGAAGGTTCATCCCCGGGTTCACTAAGATGGCAGCTCCTATGCAGGACCTCCTGATCGGACAGTCTAAGTCCAGGAGCCAAAAGCCGCCCTTCAAGTGGGATAAACCGGAAGAGGAGTCCTTCCGCCAGCTAAAGATGGCCCTCACAGGGGACGAGATCCTGGCCTACCCTGATTATGGCCAGCCTTTCATTCTCCACACAGATGCCAGTAATGTGGGACTGGGAGCCGTACTGTTCCAAAACCAACAGGGCAGAGAAAGGGTGATCGCGTACGCCAGCCGGAAGCTGAGACCCACCAAGAGGAACCCGGAGAATTACAGCTCCTTCAAGCTAGAATTCTTGGCGGTGGTGTGGGCCGTGACGGAACGCTTCAAGCATTACCTGGCCTCCGCAAAGTTCGCCGTGTACACGGACAACAACCCGTTGACACACCTGGACAATGCAAGACTGGGTGCCCTAGAACAGCGGTGGATGGCCCGTCTCTCCAACTATGACTGATCAAGTACCGGGCCGGCAAAACCAATGCCAACGCTGACGCCCTATTGAGGATGCCTCACTTATCTGAAGGTGACGAAGACCCAGAAGAGCTGGAGGAGGTAGAACGCCCCGCGTTTCACCGGTATGGAGCTGCTCAATACTCCCACCGCGTGAAGGAGGAGGATCTAACAACCGTGATGATAAATCCCCTACCTCAACACAGCTGGGCCGAGACCCAAGATAGTGACCCTGCCATCCGCCTGGTGAAAGATCTGCTGACCCAGGAAGATGCCCGCATAGATCCGGATGCTCCAGAGGAAGCCAAGCAGCTATGGAAAGAGAAGAGCAAGCTGTTCCTCTACGAAGGCAAGTTGTGCAGAAGGATTGTCAACCACCGTACGCACGAGCTGACCTGGCAAGTCGTGGTCCCAAGGCGGGATGCAGCTATGGTCCTGGGGGCTTACCATGACAGAGCGGGACACATCGGTTCGGTTGGAAGAAACTGGAGTTCCTACTAAGAGGAAGGTTCTTTTGGGTCGGCATGAGAGGAGCTGTAGAAAAATGGTGCAGAGACTGTGGCCCTTGTCACCTAAGGAGGAAGGACCGCACCAGCCAGAAGACACCCTTGAGGCCCATCGTCACCACGCAGCCTCTTGAGCTGGTAGCTCTGGACCATGTCAAATTGGCTCCCAGCCGGTCAGGATACATCTATGCCCTGACAATCGTGGACCACTATTCCCGTTTTCTAGTGGTGGTCCCAGTAAAAGACTTGACAGCCCAAACAGCGGCCAGAGCCTTCCAGCAATATTTCTGCCGTCCACACGGGTATCCGGAACAGGTCCTGACAGACCAGGGTCCAGCGTTCGAGGCTGAAATCTTCCAGGAGTTCGGCAACCTCTATGGCTGTAAGAAGATTCGGACAACGCCTTACCACCCACAAACCAACGGGATGTGTGAGAAGATGAACAATATAGTCATTGATCTCCTGAAGACGTTGCCCCTGGAGGAGCGCAGCCTGTGGCCAGAAAAACTGCCGGACCTGATAGACTTATACAATCATATCCCGGTGAATGCTACCAACTGCACCCCGGCTTACCTGATGCGACCCAGACCGGGTAAGCTGCCTATAGACCTGGAGATGGGAGTCCTAACGCCTGAGGACACCTCCCCGGATGCGGACTGGGATACGGAAAGGCAACTGCAGTACAAGAAGGTGCAGTAGACTGTGGAGAAGAGCCTGGCCCAGGTGAGAGAGAGGCAAGAAAAACTCTTCAACCAACACGCCCCTGCTGGTCCCCTAGAACCTGGTGAGCAAGTCCTAAAGCGAAAAAGAAGGCTTCACAAGTTGGACGACCAGTGGGAAAGGGAACCCTACACCGTACTGCAGTCTGATCACGACAACCCGAAGGTGTGCGTGATCACCAAGGACGGAGGAGAAACCACTAGTACCGTCTCCAGAGACCATCTCAAAAGATGCCCCGAGCAACTCCGTAGTGCAGAAGAGGATCAGAGTGACCTTGAACCCGCAGAGGACAAGGAAGAAATGATCAGCACCGTTCTCGGAGAGTTCCCTCAGTCCTGGACTCGCATAAATGATGCCATAGTGGTACCCGTCCTGCATTTCCTGCAACCGGCACAGCAACAACCAACACCAGAGCCGGAAGGTGAAGAGGAGCAAGCGGTTCCAGAGGCAGAAGAGCCTGTACCAGCAGCCCAGGAGAGTCAACCCTCTGCTGACAGTGAGCCTGCCATGCCTGCGGTAAGCCAAAGGACCCACAGACAGCTGCCTTCCCTACCTGTACACCCAGCTGGTAGCTGTACCCCTAACGCTAGTGGGGAAAGCCAGGTTGGTCCACCACCAGACAGTGGGCTACGTAGGTCAACCAGGAGCACAAAGGGGCTGATACCCGCTCGCTGGAGAATATAGAGCGCACTAAAATTGTAAATAACCTTGTTGCCAAATGTTGAATTGTTTGCAAAGTTACATGCATGTTTGGTAATTCCGTGTTTCAGTTTCTTGCAGTTACTGTAAGGACTCACAGGTTATGGACTTTTTATAACCGGGACCTGGTATGGACTGCGTTCGGAGCCTAACCAAGGAATGAACTAAGACTGTGAAGGACTTGGGGTAGGACAGACCCCCACCTGGTTAAGGCTCCCCGTTGTATTGGTGATATGGACACCCGGTCACAGGCCACACTGTGACCTTAAGAACTCAATTTGTGCGTCGTCTGTCTATTAATGTCTATTAATGTTTTATTGTCTTTGTTTATTGTTTAGTCCCGGAGTACTAAATTTCACTAGGGGGGAATGTGTCACCCTGGCCTGGATGCCACAAAATGTATTAAAGCTGTGTCTGAGAGCAAGGGGGAGGTTCTCTAGTCAGGGGAACATTAGCATGCAATGCCTCCTGTCTCAGGCCAGTAGGGGGAGCAGGCTGCCCCTATAAAAGCTGGTGCTGGGGGCAGGGTTAGAGAGAACTGGATGGCCTGTCTCAGCATTGAGACTTGTCCCAGAGCAGAACAGGGACAGACAGTTGCACTGCACCTAAGAGGAAGTGTGGCAGGAGGAGAGCCACAAGCCAGAGACAAGAGGCGAAGAGAGCCTGTCTTGGCAGAAAGAGGACTTAATTTACCAGACTTTGGTGTCTGAGGCTGAGAGGATTCCACATCCCCCAGCAGAGAACCAGTCCGCAGGGGACTGTATATTCCTTGGCCTAAGAAGCCTGGAGGCCCTGCCACAACAGAAGGTACCAGTAAAGCCGTACAAGGCTGGGAGCAGAAAGGAACCCACGTCGCAGGCCATACAGGCGAGAATACACGGAAAGCTTGGAAACGTGGGCTGTTACCCTATCAGGAGGAGATAGCCAGAAGGAGCGCAGAAAGCACGGTAGGCCTACACCCTCACCCTGACCAGGGCCAATTTCCCCGTTGCTCTCAGACATCCAGGTCCCCCTCCTAGCCGGGACTGTTTATGGGTCAATTTACCTGTTCTAGTAAAGACCCTGGACTGCAACCTGTTGTCTGTGTGCTCCTTGCTTCTCCAGCACTATCAGCACTGGTACTCTCACCACCATCACTCCCACCATCCACTATACTGCCCTGGGGCCGCACTCTTCCCGTGGGGAGTCACACTACCCTAGCTGCACACCTCATCAGCCCCAGCGGTCGGCATGCAGCGGCGGTTCCTAATAACCGCAAATCCACGGGTGGCGTAGTCGGACATAAACATCAGCACATAACGGACTACCACTGGCCTGACCACCCTGAGCCACGAAACCGGGTTGCCACTACTACTCCCATCGTTCCCCTACTGCCCGGATCCGAGTACCCCACGGCCCAGGGGGCGAGTCACATCCACCAACGTCGCGTTGCACCACTGACTGTTCAGGAGTTGGCTGATGCTTTAGTCTAGGTCTGGGAGGAGATCCCACAGGAGACCATCCGCAACCTCATCAGGAGCATGCCCAGGCGTTGTAGGGAGGTCATACAGGCACGTGGAGGCCACACACAATACTGAGCTTTCATCTGTGAAGAGCAGAGGGCACCAGTGGCGACTTTGCCAGTCCTGGTGTTCTGTGGCAAATGTCAAGCGTCCTGCTCGGTGTTGGGCTGTGAGCACAACCCCCATCTGTGGACATCGGGCCCTCATACCACCCTCATGGAGTCGGTTTCTAACCGTTTGTGCAGACACATGCACATTTGTGGCCAGCTGGAGGTCATTTTGCAGGGCTCTGGCAGTGCTCCTCCTGTTCCTCCTTGCACAAAGGAGGAGGTAACGGTCCTGTTGCTGGGTTGTTGCCCTCCTATGGCTCCCTGCACATCTCCTGGTATCTGCTCCATGCTCTGGACACTGTGCTGACAGACACAGCTACACTTCTTGCCACAGCTCGCACTGATGTGCCATCCTGGATGAACGGCACTACCTGAGCAACTTCTATGGGTTGTACTGTAGACACTGCCTAATGCTAATGTACCTCTAGGGGTGAGAGCAATGGCAAAATGAAAAAGTGACCAAAACATCAGCCAAAAAGAATGAGAACAGAGAAATGGTCTGTGGTCACCACCTGCAGAACCACTCCTTTATAGGGGGTATCTGGCTAATTGCCTATCATTTCTACCAGTTGTCTGCTCCATTTGCACAACAGCAGGAGAAATTGATTCACAATCCGTGTTGCTTCATAACTGGACAGGTAGATTTCACAGAAGTGTTATTGACTTGGAGTTGTGATGATGAGGTGCACCTTTGGTCAAAATCAGAGGCTTCGTGTCCCGTTTGCAACAGGCTTGACCTTAAATGTTGCCGAAAGGCAACAAAGGATGACCTTTTGTTGCAAACGGGACACAAGATGGCCGACTTTTGTTGCCGGAATGCAACATCTGTTGCATTTGGGCAACAGGCTTGACCTTGATACATTGGAACTGGACTAAAGAGTCAATATGGTAGTATGACCTTCTGTACTATAGTAATATATAGGGACTGATGGGGGAAATTTGTTTTTTGGCATTTGGGACGCTTACGCACGCGGTGGGATGCGCTAAATTTTTTTCAGGGTTAAGGCAAAATTTTTGCTCGAAACTGCGCGCTCTGCGGCCTGAAATATCGCTCCTGAGGGGGTCTACGCAATAAAAATGCAAAAAAATGTAACATTAGGGTTGGCTAAATCACTTACCTGATTGACCAATAGCCAGCCCTCATTGACTTTTTTGTTGACATTGTGTGTTCTGAGGAAACTCCACCGGGTGGCAATGTTGTCCAACTTTTTAATTTTTTATTTTAGGATTGTAAAAACACCAGATGGCAATGTTTCTCTTTCTAATGTGCACGCAAGCATGAGAGCTGGCTGCTGGTTGTCCTGGATTACCTGCATCCAGCCCTCATATTGGGCATATAATGTATATAGCCAACTCTCAAATTTTTTTTGCTTTAATAACACTAAGGCTATGTAACCACGATGCAGAAATGAAGCATTTTGTTCACGGCTGCCTCTAGCCAGCCCCCCAATTTTTTTTTTCTTTAATAACACAAACACCATGAGGGCTGGCTATCGTGTGTCCACGGCTGCCTCTAGCCAGCCCCCCAATTTTTTTTTTTCTTTAATAACACAAACACCATGAGGGCTGGCTATCGTGTGTTCACGGCTGCCTCTAGCCAGCCCCCCAATTTTTTTTTTCTTTAATAACACAAACACCATGAGGGCTGGCTATCGTGTATCCACGGCTACCTCTAGCCAGCCCCCCAATTTTTTTTTTCTTTAATAACACAAGCACCATGAGGGCTGGCTATCGTGTGTCCACGGCTGCCTCTAGCCAGCCCCCCAATTTTTTTTGCTTTAATAACACAAACACCATGAGGGCTGGCTATCGTGTGTCCACGGTTGCCTCTAGCCAGCCCCCCAAATATTTTTTTTCTTTAATAACACAAACACCATGAGGGCTGGCTATCGTGTGTTCACGGCTGCCTCTAGCCAGCCCCCCAATTTTTTTTTTCTTTAATAACACAAACACCATGAGGGCTGGCTATCGTGTGTTCACAGATGCCTCTAGCCAGCCCCCCAATTTTTTTTTTTCTTTAATAACACAAACACCATGAGGGCTGGCTATCGTGTATCCACGGCTACCTCTAGCCAGCCCCCCAATTTTTTTTTTCATTAATAACACAAGCACCATGAGGGCTGGCTATCGTGTGTCCACGGCTGCCTCTAGCCAGCCCCCCAATTTTTTTTTTTCTTTAATAACACAAACACCATGAGGGCTGGCTATCGTGTGTTCACGGCTGCCTCTAGCCAGCCCCCCAATTTTTTTTTTCTTTAATAACACAAACACCATGAGGGCTGGCTATCATGTGTCCATGGCTGCCTTTAGCCAGCACCCCAATTTTTTTTTTCTTTAATAACACAAACACCATGATGGCTGGCTATCGTGTGTCCACGGCTGCCTCTAGCCAGCCCCCCAAATATTTTTTTTCTTTAATAACACAAACACCATGAGGGCTGGCTATCGTGTGTTCACGGCTGCCTCTAGCCAGCCCCCCAATTTTTTTTTTCTTTAATAACACAAACACCATGAGGGCTGGCTATCGTGTGTTCACGGCTGCCTCTAGCCAGCCCCCCAATTTTTTTTTTTCTTTAATAACACAAACACCATGAGGGCTGGTTATCGTGTGTCCGCGGCTGCCTCTAGCCAGCCCCCTAATTTTTTTTTTCTTTAATAACACAAACACCATGAGGGCTGGCTATCGTGTGTCCACAGCTGCCTCTAGCCAGCCCCCCAATTTTTTTTTTCTTTAATAACACAAACACCATGAGGGCTGGCTATCGTGTGTTCACGGCTGCCTCTAGCCAGTCCCCCAATTTTTTTTTTTCTTTAATAACACAAACACCATGAGGGCTGGCTATCGTGTGTCCACGGCTGCCTCTAGCCAGCCCCCTAATTTTTTTTTTCTTTAATAACACAAACACCATGAGGGCTGGCTATCGTGTGTCCACAGCTGCCTCTAGCCAGCCCCCCAATTTTTTTTTTCTTTAATAACACAAACACCATGAGGGCTGGCTATCGTGTGTTCACGGCTGCCTCTAGCCAGCCCCCCAATTTTTTTTTTTCTTTAATAACAGAAACACCATGAGGGCTGGCTATCGTGTATCCACGGCTACCTCTTGCCAGCCCCCCAATTTTTTTTTTCTTTAATAACACAAGCACCATGAGGGCTGGCTATCGTGTGTCCACGGCTGCCTCTAGCCAGCCCCCCAATTTTTTTTTTCTTTAATAACACAAACACCATGAGGGCTGGCTATCGTGTGTCCACGGCTGCCTCTAGCCAGCCCCCCAATTTTTTTTTTCTTTAATAACACAAACACCATGAGGGCTGACTATCGTCTGTTCACGGCTGCCTCTAGCCAGCCCCCCAATTTTTTTTTTCTTTAATAACACAAACACCATGAGGACTGGCTATTGTGTGTCCACGGCTGCCTCTAGCCAGCCCCCCAATTTTTTTTTTCTTTAATAACACAAACACCATGAGGGCTGGCTATCGTGTGTCCACGGCTGCCTCTAGCCAACCCCCAAATTTTTTTTTCTTTAATAACACAAACACCATGAGGGCTGGCTATCGTGTGTCCACGGCTGCCTCTAGCCAGCCCCCCAATTTTTTTTTTCTTTAATAACACAAACACCATGAGGGCTGGCTATCGTGTATCCACGGCTACCTCTAGCCAGCCCCCCAATTTTTTTTTTCTTTAATAACACAAGCACCATGAGGCCTGGCTATCGTGTGTTCACGGCTGCCTCTAGCCAGCCCCCCAATTTTTTTTTTCTTTAATAACACAAACACCATTAGGGCTGGCTATCGTGTGTCCACGGCTGCCTCTAGCCAGCCACCCAAATATTTTTTTTCTTTAATAACACAAACACCATGAGGGCTGGCTATCGTGTGTTCACGGCTGCCTCTAGCCAGCCCCCTAATTTTTTTTTTCTTTAATAACACAAACACCATGAGGGCTGGCTATCGTGTGTCCACGGCTGCCTCTAGCCAGCCCCCCAATTTTTTTTTTTCTTTAATAACACAAACACCATGAGGGCTGGCTATCGTGTGTTCACGGCTGCCTCTAGCCAGCCCCCCAATTTTTTTTTTTTCTTTAATAACACAAACACCATGAGGGCTGGCTATCGTGTATCCACGGCTACCTCTAGCCAGCCCCCCAATTTTTTTTTTCTTTAATAACACAAGCACCATGAGGGCTGGCTATCGTGTGTCCACGGCTGCCTCTAGCCAGCCCCCCAATTTTTTTTTTCTTTAATAACACAAACACCATGAGGGCTGGCTATCATGTGTCCACGGCTGCCTCTAGCCAGCCCCCCAATTTTTTTTTTCTTTAATAACACAAACACCATGAGGGCTGGCTATCGTGTGTTCACGGCTGCCTCTAGCCAGCCCCCCAATTTTTTTTTTCTTTAATAACACAAACACCATGAGGGCTGGCTATCGTGTGTTCACGCCTGCCTCTAGCCAGCCCCCCAATTTTTTTTTTTCTTTAATAACACAAACACCATGAGGGCTCGCTATCATGTGTCCACGGCTGCCTCTAGCCAGCCCCCCAATTTTTTTTTTCTTTAATAACACAAACACCATGAGGGCTGGCTTTCGTGTGTTCACGGCTGCCTCTAGCCAGCCCCCCAATTTTTTTTTTCTTTAATAACACAAACACCATGAGGGCTGGCTATCGTGTGTCCACGGCTGCCTCTAGCCAGCCCCTCAATTTTTTTTTTTTCTTTAATAACACAAACACCATGAGGGCTGGCTATCGTGTGTTCACGGCTGCCTCTAGCCAGCCCCCCAATTTTTTTTTTCTTTAATAACACAAACACCATGAGGGCTGGCTATCGTGTGTCCACGGCTGCCTCTAGCCAACCCCCAAATTTTTTTTTCTTTATTAACACAAACACCATGAGGGCTGGCTATCGTGTGTCCACGGCTGCCTCTAGCCAGCCCCCCAATTTTTGTTTTTCTTTAATAACACAAACACCATGAGGGCTGGCTATCGTGTGTTCACGGCTGCCTCTAGCCAGCCCCCCAGTTTTTTTTTCTTTAATAACACAAACACCATGAGGGCTGGCTATCATGTGTCCATGGCTGCCTTTAGCCAGCACCCCAATTTTTTTTTTCTTTAATAACACAAACACCATGAGGGCTGGCTATCGTGTGTTCACGGCTGCCTCTAGCCAGCCCCCCAATTTTTTTTTTTTCTTTAATAACACAAACACCATAAGGGCTGGCTATCGTGTGTTCACGGCTGCCTCTAGCCAGCCCCCCAATTTTTTTTTTTCTTTAATAACACAAACACCATGAGGGCTGGCTATCGTGTATCCACGGCTACCTCTAGCCAGCCCCCCAATTTTTTTTTTCTTTAATAACACAAGCACCATGAGGCCTGGCTATCGTGTGTCCACGGCTGCCTCTAGCCAGCCCCCCAATTTTTTTTTCTTTAATAACACAAACACCATGAGGGCTGGCTATCATGTGTCCACGGCTGCCTCTAGCCAGCCCCCCAATTTTTTTTTTCTTTAATAACACAAACACCATGAGGACTGGCTATCGTGTGTTCATGGCTGCCTCTAGCCAGCCCCCCAATTTTTTTTTTCTTTAATAACACAAACACCATGAGGGCTGGCTATCGTGTGTCCACGGCTGCCTCTAGCCAGCCCCCCAATTTTTTTTTTCTTTAATAACACAAACACCATGAGGGCTGGATATCGTGTGTTCACGGCTGCCTCTAGCCAGCCCCCCAATTTTTTTTTTCTTTAATAACACAAACACCATGAGGGCTGGCTATCGTGTGTCCACGGCTGCCTCTAGCCAACCCCCAAATTTTTTTTTCTTTAATAACACAAACACCATGAGGGCTGGCTATAGTGTGTCCACGGCTGCCTCTAGCCAGCCTTCAAATTTTTTTTTTGTTTAATAACACAAACACCATGATGGCTGGCTATGAGGAAGGGAGCTATGTCCTTGTAAAGTTAGCTTGTTGTCATGTGGAAAAGAGTTTGAGGGGATTGTGGCCCTGTGGAAATGCTTGTGGCCCGGCAGAAGGAGCCAGTGGTCCTGTGGAGAGAGCTGATGGGGTTGAGGCCCTGTGGAAAGGCCTGTGACCCTGTATAGGGGTCCGTTGCCCTGTGGAGAGAGCTGTAGGGGCTCGTGCCCTATGGAAATGACTATGGCCATGTAGACAGGCCTTCTGGCCTTGAAGAGGGGGCTTGTGCCTTGCAGACGGGCCTTGTGTCTCTGTGGAGAGAGCTAAAGGGGGCAGTGGCGGTGCAGAAAGTGCATTTCGCCCTGTTGATGGGAGCTATGGCCCGGTAAAGAGAGCTTGTTGTCCTGTGGAGAAGAGTTGGAGGGGCTTGTGGCACTGTGGAAAGGCCTGTGGCCCAGTAGGAGCCTGTGGTCCTGTGGAGACAGCTGAAGGGGTTGAGGCCCTGTGGAAAGGCCTGTGACCCTGTATAGGGGTCTGTGGCCCCGCAGAGGGGCATGTGGCGATGTAAAGAGAGCTGGGGGGAGTTGTGGCCTGAGGAAAAGGCCATGTGGAGCGGGCTGGAGAGGCCTGTGGAAGGCTCTGGAGTAAGATTTGAGCCTATGAAGTCCTTTGCAGTAAACAACATGCAACATGATTGCCTGTGGAGAGAGCTGGAGGGGCTTGTGGCACTATGGAAAGGCCTGTGGCCCAGTAGGAGCCTGTGGTCCTGTGGAGAGAGTTGAAGGTGTTGTGGCCCTGTGGAAAGGCCTGTGACCCTGTATAGGGGTCCGTTGCCCTGTGGAGAGAGCTGGAGGGGCTCGTGCCGTATGGAAATGACTATAGCCATGTAGAAAGGCCTTTTGGCCTTGAAGAGGGCGCTTGTGCCCTGCAGACGGGCCCTGTGACTCTGTGGAGAGAGCTGTTGGGAGTTGTAGCCGTGTGGAAAGTGCATTTGGCCCTGTGGAGGTGAGCTATGGCCCTGTAAAGAGAGCTTCTTGTCCTGTGGAGAGAGCTGGAGGGTGTTGTGGCCCTGTGGAAAGGTATGTGGCCCTATGGATAGGCCCTTTAGCCTTGTGGAAAGGGCTGTGGCCCTGTGGTGAGAGCTGGAAGGAGTTGTGGGCTGTGGAAAAGCCTGTGGTCCTGTGGAGACAGCTGAAGGGGTTGAGGCCCTGTGGAAAGGCCTGTGACCCTGTATAGGGGTCTGTGGCCCCGCAGAGGGGCATGTGGCGATGTAAAGAGAGCTGGAGGGAGTTGTGGCCTGAGGAACAGGCCATGTGGAGCGGGCTGGAGAGGCCTGTGGAAGGCTCTGGAGTAAGATTTGAGCCTATGAAGTCCTTTGCAGTAAACAACATGCAACATGATTGCCTGTGTAGAGAGCTGGAGGGGCTTGTGGCACTGTGGAAAGGCCTGTGGCCCAGTAGGAGCCTGTGGTCCTGTGGAGAGAGCTGAAGGTGTTGTGGCCCTGTGGAAAGGCCTGTGACCCTGTATAGGGGTCCGTTGCCCTGTGGAGAGAGCTGGAGGGGCTCGTGCCGTATGGAAATGACTATAGCCATGTAGAAAGGCCTTTTGGCCTTGAAGAGGGCGCTTGTGCCCTGCAGACGGGCCCTGTGACTCTGTGGAGAGAGCTGTTGGGAGTTGTAGCCGTGTGGAAAGTGCATTTGGCCCTGTGGAGGTGAGCTATGGCCCTGTAAAGAGAGCTTCTTGTCCTGTGGAGAGAGCTGGAGGGTGTTGTGGCCCTGTGGAAAGGTCTGTGGCCCTATGGATAGGCCCTTTAGCCTTGTGGAAAGGGCTGTGGCCCTGTGGTGAGAGCTGGAAGGAGTTGTGGGCTGTGGAAAAGCCTGTGGTCCTGTGGAGACAGTTGAAGGGGTTGAGGCCCTGTGGAAAGGCCTGTGACCCTGTATAGGGGTCTGTGGCCCCGCAGAGGGGCATGTGGCGATGTAAAGAGAGCTGGAGGGAGTTGTGGCCTGAGGAAAAGGCCATGTGGAGCGGGCTGGAGAGGCCTGTGGAAGGCTCTGGAGTAAGATTTGAGCCTATGAAGTCCTTTGCAGTAAACAACATGCAACATGATTGCCTGTGGAGAGAGCTGGAGGGGCTTGTGGCACTGTGGAAAGGCCTGTGGCCCAGTAGGAGCCTGTGGTCCTGTGGAGAGAGCTGAAGGTGTTGTGGCCCTGTGGAAAGGCCTGTGACCCTGTATAGGGGTCCGTTGCCCTGTGGAGAGAGCTGGAGGGGCTCGTGCCGTATGGAAATGACTATAGCCATGTAGAAAGGCCTTTTGGCCTTGAAGAGGGCGCTTGTGCCCTGCAGACGGGCCCTGTGACTCTGTGGAGAGAGCTGTTGGGAGTTGTAGCCGTGTGGAAAGTGCATTTGGCCCTGTGGAGGTGAGCTATGGCCCCGTAAAGAGAGCTTCTTGTCCTGTGGAGAGAGCTGGAGGGTGTTGTGGCCCTGTGGAAAGGTATGTGGCCCTATGGATAGGCCCTTTAGCCTTGTGGAAAGGGCTGTGGCCCTGTGGTGAGAGCTGGAAGGAGTTGTGGGCTGTGGAAAAGCCTGTGGTCCTGTGGAGACAGCTGAAGGGGTTGAGGCCCTGTGGAAAGGCCTGTGACCCTGTATAGGGGTCTGTGGCCCCGCAGAGGGGCATGTGGCGATGTAAAGAGAGCTGGAGGGAGTTGTGGCCTGAGGAAAAGGCCATGTGGAGCGGGCTGGAGAGGCCTGTGGAAGGCTCTGGAGTAAGATTTGAGCCTATGAAGTCCTTTGCAGTAAACAACATGCAACATGATTGCCTGTGGAGAGAGCTGGAGGGGCTTGTGGCACTGTGGAAAGGCCTGTGGCCCAGTAGGAGCCTGTGGTCCTGTGGAGAGAGCTGAAGGTGTTGTGGCCCTGTGGAAAGGCCTGTGACCCTGTATAGGGGTCCGTTGCCCTGTGGAGAGAGCTGGAGGGGCTCGTGCCGTATGGAAATGACTATAGCCATGTAGAAAGGCCTTTTGGCCTTGAAGAGGGCGCTTGTGCCCTGCAGACGGGCCCTGTGACTCTGTGGAGAGAGCTGTTGGGAGTTGTAGCCGTGTGGAAAGTGCATTTGGCCCTGTGGAGGTGAGCTATGGCCCCGTAAAGAGAGCTTCTTGTCCTGTGGAGAGAGCTGGAGGGTGTTGTGGCCCTGTGGAAAGGTATGTGGCCCTATGGATAGGCCCTTTAGCCTTGTGGAAAGGGCTGTGGCCCTGTGGTGAGAGCTGGAAGGAGTTGTGGGCTGTGGAAAAGCCTGTGGTCCTGTGGAGACAGCTGAAGGGGTTGAGGCCCTGTGGAAAGGCCTGTGACCCTGTATAGGGGTCTGTGGCCCCGCAGAGGGGCATGTGGCGATGTAAAGAGAGCTGGAGGGAGTTGTGGCCTGAGGAAAAGGCCATGTGGAGCGGGCTGGAGAGGCCTGTGGAAGGCTCTGGAGTAAGATTTGAGCCTATGAAGTCCTTTGCAGTAAACAACATGCAACATGATTGCCTGTGGAGAGAGCTGGAGGGGCTTGTGGCACTGTGGAAAGGCCTGTGGCCCAGTAGGAGCCTGTGGTCCTGTGGAGAGAGCTGAAGGTGTTGTGGCCCTGTGGAAAGGCCTGTGACCCTGTATAGGGGTCCGTTGCCCTGTGGAGAGAGCTGGAGGGGCTCGTGCCGTATGACTATAGCCATGTAGAAAGGCCTTTTGGCCTTGAAGAGGGCGCTTGTGCCCTGCAGACGGGCCCTGTGACTCTGTGGAGAGAGCTGTTGGGAGTTGTAGCCGTGTAGAAAGTGCATTTGGCCCTGTGGAGGTGAGCTATGGCCCTGTAAAGAGAGCTTCTTGTCCTGTGGAGAGAGCTGGAGGGTGTTGTGGCCCTGTGGAAAGGTCTGTGGCCCTATGGATAGGCCTTTAGCCTTGTGGAAAGGGCTGTGGACCTGTGGTGAGAGCTGGAAGGAGTTGTGGGCTGTGGAAAAGCCTGTGGTCCTGTGGAGACAGCTGAAGGGGTTGAGGCCCTGTGGAAAGGCCTGTGACCCTGTATAGGGGTCTGTGGCCCCGCAGAGGGGCATGTGGCGATGTAAAGAGAGCTGGAGGGAGTTGTGGCCTGAGGAAAAGGCCATGTGGAGCGGGCTGGAGAGGCCTGTGGAAGGCTCTGGAGTAAGATTTGAGCCTATGAAGTCCTTTGCAGTAAACAACATGCAACATGATTGCCTGTGGAGAGAGCTGGAGGGGCTTGTGGCACTGTGGAAAGGCCTGTGGCCCAGTAGGAGCCTGTGGTCCTGTGGAGAGAGCTGAAGGTGTTGTGGCCCTGTGGAAAGGCCTGTGACCCTGTATAGGGGTCCGTTGCCCTGTGGAGAGAGCTGGAGGGGCTCGTGCCGTATGGAAATGACTATGGCCATGTAGAAAGGCCTTTTGGCCTTGAAGAGGGCGCTTGTGCCCTGCAGACGGGCCCTGTGACTCTGTGGAGAGAGCTGTTGGGAGTTGTAGCCGTGTGGAAAGTGCATTTGGCCCTGTGGAGGTGAGCTATGGCCCTGTAAAGAGAGCTTCTTGTCCTGTGGAGAGAGCTGGAGGGTGTTGTGGCCCTGTGGAAAGGTCTGTGGCCCTATGGATAGGCCCTTTAGCCTTGTGGAAAGGGCTGTGGCCCTGTGGTGAGAGCTGGAAGGAGTTGTGGGCTGTGGAAAAGCCTGTGGTCCTGTGGAGACAGCTGAAGGGGTTGAGGCCCTGTGGAAAGGCCTGTGACCCTGTATAGGGGTCTGTGGCCCCGCAGAGGGGCATGTGGCGATGTAAAGAGAGCTGGAGGGAGTTGTGCCTGAGGAAAAGGCCATGTGGAGCGGGCTGGAGAGGCCTGTGGAAGGCTCTGGAGTAAGATTTGAGCCTATGAAGTCCTTTGCAGTAAACAACATGCAACATGATTGCCTGTGGAGAGAGCTGGAGGGGCTTGTGGCACTGTAGAAAGGCCTGTGGCCCAGTAGGAGCCTGTGGTCCTGTTGAGAGAGCTGAAGGTGTTGTGGCCCTGTGGAAAGGCCTGTGATCCTGTATAGGGGTCTGTTGCCCTGTGGAGAGAGCTGGAGGGGCTCGTGCCCTATGGAAATGACTATGGCCATGTAGAAAGGCCTTTTGGCCTTGAAGAGGGGGCTTGTGCCCTGCAGACGGGCCCTGTGACTCTGTGGAGAGAGCTGTTGGGAGTTGTGGCCGTGTGGAAAGTGCATTTGGCCCTGTGGAGGTGAGCTATGGCCCTGTAAAGAGAGCTTCTTGTCCTGTGGAGAGAGCTGGAGGGTGTTGTGGCCCTGTGGAAAGGTATGTGGCCCTATGGATAGGCCCTTTAGCCTTGTGGAAAGGGCTGTGGCCCTGTGGTGAGAGCTGGAAGGAGTTGTGGGCTGTGGAAAAGCCTGTGGTCCTGTGGAGACAGCTGAAGGGGTTGAGGCCCTGTGGAAAGGCCTGTGACCCTGTATAGGGGTCTGTGGCCCCGCAGAGGGGCATGTGGCGATGTAAAGAGAGCTGGAGGGAGTTGTGGCCTGAGGAAAAGGCCATGTGGAGCGGGCTGGAGAGGCCTGTGGAAGGCTCTGGAGTAAGATTTGAGCCTATGAAGTCCTTTGCAGTAAACAACATGCAACATGATTGCCTGTGGAGAGAGCTGGAGGGGCTTGTGGCACTGTGGAAAGGCCTGTGGCCCAGTAGGAGCCTGTGGTCCTGTGGAGAGAGCTGAAGGTGTTGTGGCCCTGTGGAAAGGCCTGTGACCCTGTATAGGGGTCCGTTGCCCTGTGGAGAGAGCTGGAGGGGCTCGTGCCGTATGGAAATGACTATAGCCATGTAGAAAGGCCTTTTGGCCTTGAAGAGGGCGCTTGTGCCCTGCAGACGGGCCCTGTGACTCTGTGGAGAGAGCTGTTGGGAGTTGTAGCCGTGTGGAAAGTGCATTTGGCCCTGTGGAGGTGAGCTATGGCCCTGTAAAGAGAGCTTCTTGTCCTGTGGAGAGAGCTGGAGGGTGTTGTGGCCCTGTGGAAAGGTCTGTGGCCCTATGGATAGGCCCTTTAGCCTTGTGGAAAGGGCTGTGGCCCTGTGGTGAGAGCTGGAAGGAGTTGTGGGCTGTGGAAAAGCCTGTGGTCCTGTGGAGACAGCTGAAGGGGTTGAGGCCCTGTGGAAAGGCCTGTGACCCTGTATAGGGGTCTGTGGCCCCGCAGAGGGGCATGTGGCGATGTAAAGAGAGCTGGAGGGAGTTGTGCCTGAGGAAAAGGCCATGTGGAGCGGGCTGGAGAGGCCTGTGGAAGGCTCTGGAGTAAGATTTGAGCCTATGAAGTCCTTTGCAGTAAACAACATGCAACATGATTGCCTGTGGAGAGAGCTGGAGGGGCTTGTGGCACTGTAGAAAGGCCTGTGGCCCAGTAGGAGCCTGTGGTCCTGTTGAGAGAGCTGAAGGTGTTGTGGCCCTGTGGAAAGGCCTGTGATCCTGTATAGGGGTCTGTTGCCCTGTGGAGAGAGCTGGAGGGGCTCGTGCCCTATGGAAATGACTATGGCCATGTAGAAAGGCCTTTTGGCCTTGAAGAGGGGGCTTGTGCCCTGCAGACGGGCCCTGTGACTCTGTGGAGAGAGCTGTTGGGAGTTGTGGCCGTGTGGAAAGTGCATTTGGCCCTGTGGAGGTGAGCTATGGCCCTGTAAAGAGAGCTTCTTGTCCTGTGGAGAGAGCTGGAGGGTGTTGTGGCCCTGTGGAAAGGTATGTGGCCCTATGGATAGGCCCTTTAGCCTTGTGGAAAGGGCTGTGGCCCTGTGGTGAGAGCTGGAAGGAGTTGTGGGCTGTGGAAAAGCCTGTGGTCCTGTGGAGACAGCTGAAGGGGTTGAGGCCCTGTGGAAAGGCCTGTGACCCTGTATAGGGGTCTGTGGCCCCGCAGAGGGGCATGTGGCGATGTAAAGAGAGCTGGAGGGAGTTGTGGCCTGAGGAAAAGGCCATGTGGAGCGGGCTGGAGAGGCCTGTGGAAGGCTCTGGAGTAAGATTTGAGCCTATGAAGTCCTTTGCAGTAAACAACATGCAACATGATTGCCTGTGGAGAGAGCTGGAGGGGCTTGTGGCACTGTGGAAAGGCCTGTGGCCCAGTAGGAGCCTGTGGTCCTGTGGAGAGAGCTGAAGGTGTTGTGGCCCTGTGGAAAGGCCTGTGACCCTGTATAGGGGTCCGTTGCCCTGTGGAGAGAGCTGGAGGGGCTCGTGCCGTATGGAAATGACTATAGCCATGTAGAAAGGCCTTTTGGCCTTGAAGAGGGCGCTTGTGCCCTGCAGACGGGCCCTGTGACTCTGTGGAGAGAGCTGTTGGGAGTTGTAGCCGTGTGGAAAGTGCATTTGGCCCTGTGGAGGTGAGCTATGGCCCTGTAAAGAGAGCTTCTTGTCCTGTGGAGAGAGCTGGAGGGTGTTGTGGCCCTGTGGAAAGGTCTGTGGCCCTATGGATAGGCCCTTTAGCCTTGTGGAAAGGGCTGTGGCCCTGTGGTGAGAGCTGGAAGGAGTTGTGGGCTGTGGAAAAGCCTGTGGTCCTGTGGAGACAGCTGAAGGGGTTGAGGCCCTGTGGAAAGGCCTGTGACCCTGTATAGGGGTCTGTGGCCCCGCAGAGGGGCATGTGGCGATGTAAAGAGAGCTGGAGGGAGTTGTGGCCTGAGGAAAAGGCCATGTGGAGCGGGCTGGAGAGGCCTGTGGAAGGCTCTGGAGTAAGATTTGAGCCTATGAAGTCCTTTGCAGTAAACAACATGCAACATGATTGCCTGTGGAGAGAGCTGGAGGGGCTTGTGGCACTGTAGAAAGGCCTGTGGCCCAGTAGGAGCCTGTGGTCCTGTGGAGAGAGCTGAAGGTGTTGTGGCCCTGTGGAAAGGCCTGTGATCCTGTATAGGGGTCTGTTGCCCTGTGGAGAGAGCTGGAGGGGCTCGTGCCCTATGGAAATGACTATGGCCATGTAGAAAGGCCTTTTGGCCTTGAAGAGGGGGCTTGTGCCCTGCAGACGGGCCCTGTGACTCTGTGGAGAGAGCTGTTGGGAGTTGTGGCCGTGTGGAAAGTACATTTGGCCCTGTGGAGGTGAGCTATGGCCCTGTAAAGAGAGCTTCTTGTCCTGTGGAGAGAGCTGGAGGGTGTTGTGGCCCTGTGGAAAGGTATGTGGCCCTATGGATAGGCCCTTTAGCCTTGTGGAAAGGGCTGTGGCCCTGTGGTGAGAGCTGGAAGGAGTTGTGGGCTGTGGAAAAGCCTGTGGTCCTGTGGAGACAGCTGAAGGGGTTGAGGCCCTGTGGAAAGGCCTGTGACCCTGTATAGGGGTCTGTGGCCCCGCAGAGGGGCATGTGGCGATGTAAAGAGAGCTGGAGGGAGTTGTGGCCTGAGGAAAAGGCCATGTGGAGCGGGCTGGAGAGGCCTGTGGAAGGCTCTGGAGTAAGATTTGAGCCTATGAAGTCCTTTGCAGTAAACAACATGCAACATGATTGCCTGTGGAGAGAGCTGGAGGGGCTTGTGGCACTGTGGAAAGGCCTGTGGCCCAGTAGGAGCCTGTGGTCCTGTGGAGAGAGCTGAAGGTGTTGTGGCCCTGTGGAAAGGCCTGTGATTCTGTATAGGGGTCCGTTGCCCTGTGGAGAGAGCTGGAGGGGCTCGTGCCGTATGGAAATGACTATAGCCATGTAGAAAGGCCTTTTGGCCTTGAAGAGGGCGCTTGTGCCCTGCAGACGGGCCCTGTGACTCTGTGGAGAGAGCTGTTGGGAGTTGTAGCCGTGTGGAAAGTGCATTTGGCCCTGTGGAGGTGAGCTATGGCCCTGTAAAGAGAGCTTCTTGTCCTGTGGAGAGAGCTGGAGGGTGTTGTGGCCCTGTGGAAAGGTTTGTGGCCCTATGGATAGGCCCTTTAGCCTTGTGGAAAGGGCTGTGGCCCTGTGGTGAGAGCTGGAAGGAGTTGTGGGCTGTGGAAAAGCCTGTGGTCCTGTGGAGACAGCTGAAGGGGTTGAGGCCCTGTGGAAAGGCCTGTGACCCTGTATAGGGGTCTGTGGCCCCGCAGAGGGGCATGTGGCGATGTAAAGAGAGCTGGAGGGAGTTGTGGCCTGAGGAAAAGGCCATGTGGAGCGGGCTGGAGAGGCCTGTGGAAGGCTCTGGAGTAAGATTTGAGCCTATGAAGTCCTTTGCAGTAAACAACATGCAACATGATTGCCTGTGGAGAGAGCTGGAGGGGCTTGTGGCACTGTGGAAAGGCCTGTGGCCCAGTAGGAGCCTGTGGTCCTGTGGAGAGAGCTGAAGGTGTTGTGGCCCTGTGGAAAGGCCTGTGACCCTGTATAGGGGTCCGTTGCCCTGTGGAGAGAGCTGGAGGGGCTCGTGCTGTATGGAAATGACTATAGCCATGTAGAAAGGCCTTTTGGCCTTGAAGAGGGCGCTTGTGCCCTGCAGACGGGCCCTGTGACTCTGTGGAGAGAGCTGTTGGGAGTTGTAGCCGTGTGGAAAGTGCATTTGGCCCTGTGGAGGTGAGCTATGGCCCTGTAAAGAGAGCTTCTTGTCCTGTGGAGAGAGCTGGAGGGTGTTGTGGCCCTGTGGAAAGGTCTGTGGCCCTATGGATAGGCCCTTTAGCCTTGTGGAAAGGGCTGTGGCCCTGTGGTGAGAGCTGGAAGGAGTTGTGGGCTGTGGAAAAGCCTGTGGTCCTGTGGAGACAGCTGAAGGGGTTGAGGCCCTGTGGAAAGGCCTGTGACCCTGTATAGGGGTCTGTGGCCCCGCAGAGGGGCATGTGGCGATGTAAAGAGAGCTGGAGGGAGTTGTGGCCTGAGGAAAAGGCCATGTGGAGCGGGCTGGAGAGGCCTGTGGAAGGCTCTGGAGTAAGATTTGAGCCTATGAAGTCCTTTGCAGTAAACAACATGCAACATGATTGCCTGTGGAGAGAGCTGGAGGGGCTTGTGGCACTGTAGAAAGGCCTGTGGCCCAGTAGGAGCCTGTGGTCCTGTGGAGAGAGCTGAAGGTGTTGTGGCCCTGTGGAAAGGCCTGTGATCCTGTATAGGGGTCTGTTGCCCTGTGGAGAGAGCTGGAGGGGCTCGTGCCCTATGGAAATGACTATGGCCATGTAGAAAGGCCTTTTGGCCTTGAAGAGGGGGCTTGTGCCCTGCAGATGGGCCCTGTGACTCTGTGGAGAGAGCTGTTGGGAGTTGTGGCCGTGTGGAAAGTGCATTTGGCCCTGTGGAGGTGAGCTATGGCCCTGTAAAGAGAGCTTCTTGTCCTGTGGAGAGAGCTGGAGGGTGTTGTGGCCCTGTGGAAAGGTATGTGGCCCTATGGATAGGCCCTTTAGCCTTGTGGAAAGGGCTGTGGCCCTGTGGTGAGAGCTGGAAGGAGTTGTGGGCTGTGGAAAAGCCTGTGGTCCTGTGGAGACAGCTGAAGGGGTTGAGGCCCTGTGGAAAGGCCTGTGACCCTGTATAGGGGTCTGTGGCCCCGCAGAGGGGCATGTGGCGATGTAAAGAGAGCTGGAGGGAGTTGTGGCCTGAGGAAAAGGCCATGTGGAGCGGGCTGGAGAGGCCTGTGGAAGGCTCTGGAGTAAGATTTGAGCCTATGAAGTCCTTTGCAGTAAACAACATGCAACATGATTGCCTGTGGAGAGAGCTGGAGGGGCTTGTGGCACTGTGGAAAGGCCTGTGGCCCAGTAGGAGCCTGTGGTCCTGTGGAGAGAGCTGAAGGTGTTGTGGCCCTGTGGAAAGGCCTGTGATTCTGTATAGGGGTCCGTTGCCCTGTGGAGAGAGCTGGAGGGGCTCGTGCCGTATGGAAATGACTATAGCCATGTAGAAAGGCCTTTTGGCCTTGAAGAGGGCGCTTGTGCCCTGCAGACGGGCCCTGTGACTCTGTGGAGAGAGCTGTTGGGAGTTGTAGCCGTGTGGAAAGTGCATTTGGCCCTGTGGAGGTGAGCTATGGCCCTGTAAAGAGAGCTTCTTGTCCTGTGGAGAGAGCTGGAGGGTGTTGTGGCCCTGTGGAAAGGTATGTGGCCCTATGGATAGGCCCTTTAGCCTTGTGGAAAGGGCTGTGGCCCTGTGGTGAGAGCTGGAAGGAGTTGTGGGCTGTGGAAAAGCCTGTGGTCCTGTGGAGACAGCTGAAGGGGTTGAGGCCCTGTGGAAAGGCCTGTGACCCTGTATAGGGGTCTGTGGCCCCGCAGAGGGGCATGTGGCGATGTAAAGAGAGCTGGAGGGAGTTGTGGCCTGAGGAACAGGCCATGTGGAGCGGGCTGGAGAGGCCTGTGGAAGGCTCTGGAGTAAGATTTGAGCCTATGAAGTCCTTTGCAGTAAACAACATGCAACATGATTGCCTGTGGAGAGAGCTGGAGGGGCTTGTGGCACTGTGGAAAGGCCTGTGGCCCAGTAGGAGCCTGTGGTCCTGTGGAGAGAGCTGAAGGTGTTGTGGCCCTGTGGAAAGGCCTGTGACCCTGTATAGGGGTCCGTTGCCCTGTGGAGAGAGCTGGAGGGGCTCGTGCCGTATGGAAATGACTATAGCCATGTAGAAAGGCCTTTTGGCCTGGAAGAGGGCGCTTGTGCCCTGCAGACGGGCCCTGTGACTCTGTGGAGAGAGCTGTTGGGAGTTGTAGCCGTGTGGAAAGTGCATTTGGCCCTGTGGAGGTGAGCTATGGCCCTGTAAAGAGAGCTTCTTGTCCTGTGGAGAGAGCTGGAGGGTGTTGTGGCCCTGTGGAAAGGTCTGTGGCCCTATGGATAGGCCCTTTAGCCTTGTGGAAAGGGCTGTGGCCCTGTGGTGAGAGCTGGAAGGAGTTGTGGGCTGTGGAAAAGCCTGTGGTCCTGTGGAGACAGCTGAAGGGGTTGAGGCCCTGTGGAAAGGCCTGTGACCCTGTATAGGGGTCTGTGGCCCCGCAGAGGGGCATGTGGCGATGTAAAGAGAGCTGGAGGGAGTTGTGGCCTGAGGAACAGGCCATGTGGAGCGGGCTGGAGAGGCCTGTGGAAGGCTCTGGAGTAAGATTTGAGCCTATGAAGTCCTTTGCAGTAAACAACATGCAACATGATTGCCTGTGGAGAGAGCTGGAGGGGCTTGTGGCACTGTGGAAAGGCCTGTGGCCCAGTAGGAGCCTGTGGTCCTGTGGAGAGAGCTGAAGGTGTTGTGGCCCTGTGGAAAGGCCTGTGACCCTGTATAGGGGTCCGTTGCCCTGTGGAGAGAGCTGGAGGGGCTCGTGCCGTATGGAAATGACTATAGCCATGTAGAAAGGCCTTTTGGCCTTGAAGAGGGCGCTTGTGCCCTGCAGACGGGCCCTGTGACTCTGTGGAGAGAGCTGTTGGGAGTTGTAGCCGTGTGGAAAGTGCATTTGGCCCTGTGGAGGTGAGCTATGGCCCTGTAAAGAGAGCTTCTTGTCCTGTGGAGAGAGCTGGAGGGTGTTGTGGCCCTGTGGAAAGGTCTGTGGCCCTATGGATAGGCCCTTTAGCCTTGTGGAAAGGGCTGTGGCCCTGTGGTGAGAGCTGGAAGGAGTTGTGGGCTGTGGAAAAGCCTGTGGTCCTGTGGAGACAGCTGAAGGGGTTGAGGCCCTGTGGAAAGGCCTGTGACCCTGTATAGGGGTCTGTGGCCCCGCAGAGGGGCATGTGGCGATGTAAAGAGAGCTGGAGGGAGTTGTGGCCTGAGGAAAAGGCCATGTGGAGCGGGCTGGAGAGGCCTGTGGAAGGCTCTGGAGTAAGATTTGAGCCTATGAAGTCCTTTGCAGTAAACAACATGCAACATGATTGCCTGTGGAGAGAGCTGGAGGGGCTTGTGGCACTGTAGAAAGGCCTGTGGCCCAGTAGGAGCCTGTGGTCCTGTGGAGAGAGCTGAAGGTGTTGTGGCCCTGTGGAAAGGCCTGTGATCCTGTATAGGGGTCTGTTGCCCTGTGGAGAGAGCTGGAGGGGCTCGTGCCCTATGGAAATGACTATGGCCATGTAGAAAGGCCTTCTGGCCTTGAAGAGGGCGCTTGTGCCCTGCAGACGGGCCCTGTGACTCTGTGGAGAGAGCTGTTGGGAGTTGTGGCCGTGTGGAAAGTGCATTTGGCCCTGTGGAGGTGAGGTATGGCCCTGTAAAGAGAGCTTCTTGTCCTGTGGAGAGAGCTGGAGGGTGTTGTGGCCCTGTGGAAAGGTATGTGGCCCTATGGATAGGCCCTTTAGCCTTGTGGAAAGGGCTGTGGCCCTGTGGTGAGAGCTGGAAGGAGTTGTGGGCTGTGGAAAAGCCTTTGGTCCTGTGGAGACAGCTGAAGGGGTTGAGGCCCTGTGGAAAGGCCTGTGACCCTGTATAGGGGTCTGTGGCCCCGCAGAGGGGCATGTGGCGATGTAAAGAGAGCTGGAGGGAGTTGTGGCCTGAGGAAAAGGCCATGTGGAGCGGGCTGGAGAGGCCTGTGGAAGGCTCTGGAGTAAGATTTGAGCCTATGAAGTCCTTTGCAGTAAACAACATGCAACATGATTGCCTGTGGAGAGAGCTGGAGGGGCTTGTGGCACTGTGGAAAGGCCTGTGGCCCAGTAGGAGCCTGTGGTCCTGTGGAGAGAGCTGAAGGTGTTGTGGCCCTGTGGAAAGGCCTGTGATTCTGTATAGGGGTCCGTTGCCCTGTGGAGAGAGCTGGAGGGGCTCGTGCCGTATGGAAATGACTATAGCCATGTAGAAAGGCCTTTTGGCCTTGAAGAGGGCGCTTGTGCCCTGCAGACGGGCCCTGTGACTCTGTGGAGAGAGCTGTTGGGAGTTGTAGCCGTGTGGAAAGTGCATTTGGCCCTGTGGAGGTGAGCTATGGCCCTGTAAAGAGAGCTTCTTGTCCTGTGGAGAGAGCTGGAGGGTGTTGTGGCCCTGTGGAAAGGTATGTGGCCCTATGGATAGGCCCTTTAGCCTTGTGGAAAGGGCTGTGGCCCTGTGGTGAGAGCTGGAAGGAGTTGTGGGCTGTGGAAAAGCCTGTGGTCCTGTGGAGACAGCTGAAGGGGTTGAGGCCCTGTGGAAAGGCCTGTGACCCTGTATAGGGGTCTGTGGCCCCGCAGAGGGGCATGTGGCGATGTAAAGAGAGCTGGAGGGAGTTGTGGCCTGAGGAACAGGCCATGTGGAGCGGGCTGGAGAGGCCTGTGGAAGGCTCTGGAGTAAGATTTGAGCCTATGAAGTCCTTTGCAGTAAACAACATGCAACATGATTGCCTGTGGAGAGAGCTGGAGGGGCTTGTGGCACTGTGGAAAGGCCTGTGGCCCAGTAGGAGCCTGTGGTCCTGTGGAGAGAGCTGAAGGTGTTGTGGCCCTGTGGAAAGGCCTGTGACCCTGTATAGGGGTCCGTTGCCCTGTGGAGAGAGCTGGAGGGGCTCGTGCCGTATGGAAATGACTATAGCCATGTAGAAAGGCCTTTTGGCCTTGAAGAGGGCGCTTGTGCCCTGCAGACGGGCCCTGTGACTCTGTGGAGAGAGCTGTTGGGAGTTGTAGCCGTGTGGAAAGTGCATTTGGCCCTGTGGAGGTGAGCTATGGCCCTGTAAAGAGAGCTTCTTGTCCTGTGGAGAGAGCTGGAGGGTGTTGTGGCCCTGTGGAAAGGTCTGTGGCCCTATGGATAGGCCCTTTAGCCTTGTGGAAAGGGCTGTGGCCCTGTGGTGAGAGCTGGAAGGAGTTGTGGGCTGTGGAAAAGCCTGTGGTCCTGTGGAGACAGCTGAAGGGGTTGAGGCCCTGTGGAAAGGCCTGTGACCCTGTATAGGGGTCTGTGGCCCCGCAGAGGGGCATGTGGCGATGTAAAGAGAGCTGGAGGGAGTTGTGGCCTGAGGAACAGGCCATGTGGAGCGGGCTGGAGAGGCCTGTGGAAGGCTCTGGAGTAAGATTTGAGCCTATGAAGTCCTTTGCAGTAAACAACATGCAACATGATTGCCTGTGGAGAGAGCTGGAGGGGCTTGTGGCACTGTGGAAAGGCCTGTGGCCCAGTAGGAGCCTGTGGTCCTGTGGAGAGAGCTGAAGGTGTTGTGGCCCTGTGGAAAGGCCTGTGACCCTGTATAGGGGTCCGTTGCCCTGTGGAGAGAGCTGGAGGGGCTCGTGCCGTATGGAAATGACTATAGCCATGTAGAAAGGCCTTTTGGCCTTGAAGAGGGCGCTTGTGCCCTGCAGACGGGCCCTGTGACTCTGTGGAGAGAGCTGTTGGGAGTTGTAGCCGTGTGGAAAGTGCATTTGGCCCTGTGGAGGTGAGCTATGGCCCTGTAAAGAGAGCTTCTTGTCCTGTGGAGAGAGCTGGAGGGTGTTGTGGCCCTGTGGAAAGGTCTGTGGCCCTATGGATAGGCCCTTTAGCCTTGTGGAAAGGGCTGTGGCCCTGTGGTGAGAGCTGGAAGGAGTTGTGGGCTGTGGAAAAGCCTGTGGTCCTGTGGAGACAGCTGAAGGGGTTGAGGCCCTGTGGAAAGGCCTGTGACCCTGTATAGGGGTCTGTGGCCCCGCAGAGGGGCATGTGGCGATGTAAAGAGAGCTGGAGGGAGTTGTGGCCTGAGGAAAAGGCCATGTGGAGCGGGCTGGAGAGGCCTGTGGAAGGCTCTGGAGTAAGATTTGAGCCTATGAAGTCCTTTGCAGTAAACAACATGCAACATGATTGCCTGTGGAGAGAGCTGGAGGGGCTTGTGGCACTGTAGAAAGGCCTGTGGCCCAGTAGGAGCCTGTGGTCCTGTGGAGAGAGCTGAAGGTGTTGTGGCCCTGTGGAAAGGCCTGTGATCCTGTATAGGGGTCTGTTGCCCTGTGGAGAGAGCTGGAGGGGCTCGTGCCCTATGGAAATGACTATGGCCATGTAGAAAGGCCTTTTGGCCTTGAAGAGGGCGCTTGTGCCCTGCAGACGGTCCCTGTGACACTGTGGAGAGAGCTGTTGGGAGTTGTGGCCGTGTGGAAAGTGCATTTGGCCCTGTGGAGGTGAGGTATGGCCCTGTAAAGAGAGCTTCTTGTCCTGTGGAGAGAGCTGGAGGGTGTTGTGGCCCTGTGGAAAGGTATGTGGCCCTATGGATAGGCCCTTTAGCCTTGTGGAAAGGGCTGTGGCCCTGTGGTGAGAGCTGGAAGGAGTTGTGGGCTGTGGAAAAGCCTGTGGTCCTGTGGAGACAGCTGAAGGGGTTGAGGCCCTGTGGAAAGGCCTGTGACCCTGTATAGGGGTCTGTGGCCCCGCAGAGGGGCATGTGGCGATGTAAAGAGAGCTGGAGGGAGTTGTGGCCTGAGGAAAAGGCCATGTGGAGCGGGCTGGAGAGGCCTGTGGAAGGCTCTGGAGTAAGATTTGAGCCTATGAAGTCCTTTGCAGTAAACAACATGCAACATGATTGCCTGTGGAGAGAGCTGGAGGGGCTTGTGGCACTGTGGAAAGGCCTGTGGCCCAGTAGGAGCCTGTGGTCCTGTGGAGAGAGCTGAAGGTGTTGTGGCCCTGTGGAAAGGCCTGTGATCCTGTATAGGGGTCTGTTGCCCTGTGGAGAGAGCTGGAGGGGCTCGTGCCCTATGGAAATGACTATGGCCATGTAGAAAGGCCTTTTGGCCTTGAAGAGGGGGCTTGTGCCCTGCAGACGGGCCCTGTGACTCTGTGGAGAGAGCTGTTGGGAGTTGTGGCCGTGTGGAAAGTGCATTTGGCCCTGTGGACGTGAGCTATGGCCCTGTAAAGAGAGCTTCTTGTCCTGTGGAGAGAGCTGAAGGGTGTTGTGGCCCTGTGGAAAGGTATGTGGCCCTATGGATAGGCCCTTTAGCCTTGTGGAAAGGGCTGTGGCCCTGTGGTGAGAGCTGGAAGGAGTTGTGGGCTGTGGAAAAGCCTGTGGTCCTGTGGAGACAGCTGAAGGGGTTGAGGCCCTGTGGAAAGGCCAGTGACCCTGTATAGGGGTCTGTGGCCCCGCAGAGGGGCATGTGGCGATGTAAAGAGAGCTGGAGGGAGTTGTGGCCTGAGGAAAAGGCCATGTGGAGCCGGCTGGAGGGGCCTGTGGAAGGCTCTGGAGTAAGATTTTGGCCTATGAAGTCCTTTGCAGTAAAAAACATGAAACATGATTGCCTGTGGAGAGAGCTGGAGGGACTTGTAGCACTGTGGAAAGGCCTGTGGCCGGGCTGGAGCCTGTGGTCCTGTGGAAGAGCTGAAGGTGTTGTGGCCCTGTGGAAAGGCCTGTGACCCTGTATAGCGGTCCGTTGCCCTGTGGAGAGAGCTGGAGGGGCTCGTGCCCTATGGAAATGACTATGGCCATGTAGAAAGGCCTTTTGGCCTTGAAGAGGGGGCTTGTGCCCTGCAGACGGGCCTTGTGTCTCTGTGGAGAGAGCTAAAGGGGGCTGTGGCCGTGCAGAAAGTGCATTTGGCCCTGTGGAGGGGAGCTATGGCCCGGTAAAGAGAGCTTGTTGTCCTGTGGAGAAGAGTTGGAGGGGATTGTGGCCCTGTGGAATGGCCTGTGACCCTGTATAGGGGTCTGTGGCCCCGCAGAGGGGCATGTGGCGATGTAAAGAGAGCTGGAGGGAGTTGTGGCCTGCGGAAAAGGCCATGTGGAGCGGGCTGGAGGGGCCTGTGGAAGGGTCTAAAGTAAGATTTGGGCCTATGAAGTCCTTTTGCGGTAAACAACATGAAACATGATTGCCTGTGGAGAGAGCTGGAGGGACTCGTAGCACTGTGGAAAGGCCTGTGGCCGGGTAGGAGCCTGTGGTCCTGTGGAGAGAGCTGAATGTGTTGTGGCCCTGTGGAAAGGATTTTTAAGCGCAGCAGAAACGCTGCGTAAAAATCTACAGCATGGGCATTAACATTGCGGAATGCCACTGAGTACCATGGGGTGCAGATTATCAAGTGTTTCACAAGCGTTTCCGCTGCGTAAATTACGCAACATATACGCTTGTAAATCGCTACGTGGGCACGCAGCCTGAGGCTGTGTTCACACACCACCCGGTCCGGAGGAAAAGTGATGTCACAGAGGTGGAAGAAGAATCCTGTTCCTCCTCCCCTTTGTGACATGTCTGCCAGCCCCCATTTCATTTTGTAATGTATTACTATACAGTACGAAATCAAAATTAAATAAATACAGATGTATTAAAAATAATAAAGAATTAATACTTACCCTTTCAGACGCCTTTTCGGTCTATCCGGTGCAGAGCCAAAGCCACGTCCTGAGCGACAGGACCTTCCATGATGTCACATGAAGGTCCTGTCGGTTGGTATTTGGCCTTGGTTCTGCACCGGATAGCCCTAAAAGGCATCGGAAAGGGTAAGTATTAATTCTATTGTGATGTCATAATACCCCACAACTACTAGTATAGGCAAAAAAGTGACACATTTATTCCATTTTATTTATTGAAAGAAATTAGGCTTAAACCAAAAATGACATGATGGCGGATTGCCTGTAAAGATGCCTTCTTTTTAATGTATTGATCTTCATGGAATAAAGTAAAATTCATCATATGGAAACCGGTGCCAGCATTCCTTTTTTCATGTTTGGCTTCCAGGCGGTGGCCTACCGCCACTGAGCACCTGACCGGATCCACTGATTGGAAGGAGGGGGGAGCTTTCTATTTCCCAATTTTCTCATTTGGCTCCAAAAATAACATGTCAATCAAGAAAACTGGTATAAAGGAGCATGGCATAGGTGACATTTCTTTGCCAGCATTCAACCTGTGTAAAGAAAAAAAAGAATATTAAACAGTGCAGTATACTATATCAGGTTCCTTTACTCGAGCTGACCAATGGTCAATAGGTCACTCAAATGAGTCCTTTTAACTGATTAAAGAGGGGTGGAGGGGGCTGTGGCCCTGATGAAAGAGCTGAAATGGGTTGTAGCCTTGTAGAAGGAGCCTGTGGTCCTGTGGAGAGAGCTGGAGGGGGCTATTGCCTTGGGGAAATGCCTATGGCCCTGTGGAAGGGACCTGTGGCCCTTTGAAAAAGGACTTTGGCCTTGTGGAGGGGGCTGTTTCCTTGTAAAGGGAGCCTCTGTCCTTTTTGAGAGAGAGAGAGGGGGTTGTGGCCTTATGGAAAGGCTTATTGCATAGTGAAAGGGCCCTGTTGCCCTGTGGAGAGAGGTAAAGGTGGTTGTGGCCCTGTGTAAATGCCTGTACACCTGTAGAAGGAGCCTGTGGCCCTGTTGAGAGTACCAGAGGGGGTTGTGGCCCTATTTAAAGGCCAGTAGCCCTGTAGAAAGGCCCCTTGGCCTTGATGAAGGGGCTTGTGCCCTGCAGACGAGCCCCGTGACTCTGTGGAGAGAGCTGGAGGGGATTTTGGCCGTGTGGAAAGTGCATTTGGCCCTGTGGAGGGGAGCTATAGCCCTGTAAAGAGAGCTAGTTGTCCTGTGTAGAGAGTTGGAGGGGATTGTGGCCCTGTGGAAATGCTTGTGGCCCGGCAGAAGGAGCCAGTGGTCCTGTGGAGAGAGCTGAAGGGGTTGAGGCCCTGTGGAAAGGCCTGTGACCCTGTATAGGGGTCTGTGGCCCCGCAGAGGGTGCATGTGGCGATGTAAAGAGAGCGGGAGGGAGTTGTGGCCTGAGGAAAAGGCCATGTGGAGTGGGCTGGAAAGGCCTGTGGAAGGCTCTGGAGTAAGATTTGGGCCTATGAAGTCCTCTGCAGTAAACAACATGCAACATGATTGCCTGTGGAGAGAGCTGGAGGGGCTTGTGGCACTGTGGAAAGGCCTGTGGCCCAGTAGGAGCCTGTGGTCCTGTGGAGAGAGCTGAAAGTGTTGTGGCCCTGTGGAAAGGCCTGTGACCCTGTATAGGGGTCCGTTGCCCTGTGGAGAGAGCTGGAGGGGCTTGTGCCCTATGGAAATGACTATGGCCATGTAGAAAGGCCTTTTGGCCTTGAAGAGGGGGCTTGTGCCCTGCAGACGGGCCTTGTGTCTCTGTGGAGAGAGCTAAAGGGGGCTGTGGCCATGCAGAAAGTGCATTTGGCCCTGTGGAGGGGAGCTATGGCCCGGTAAAGAGAGCTTGTTGTCGTGTGGAGAAGAGTTGGAGGGGATTGTGGCCCTGGGGAAAGGCCTGTGACCCTGTATAGGGGTCCGTTGCCCTGTGGAGAGAGCTGGAGGGGCTTGTGCCCTATGGAAATGACTATGGCCATGTAGAAAGGCCTTTTGGCCTTGAAGAGGGGGCTTGTGCCCTGCAGACGGGCCTTGTGACTCTGTGGAGAGAGCTGTTGGGAGTTGTGGCCGTGTGGAAAGTGCATTTGGCCCTGTGGAGGTGAGCTATGGCCCTGTAAAGAGAGCTTCTTGTCCTGTGGAGAGAGCTGGAGGGTGTTGTGGCCCTATGGATAGGCCCTTTAGCCTTGTGGAAGGGGCTGTGGCCCTCTGGTGAGAGCTGGATGGAGTTGTGGGCTGTGGAAAAGTCTGTGGTCCTGTGGAGAGAGCTGAAGGGGTTGAGGTCCTGTGGAAAGGCCTGTGACCCTGTACAGGGGTCTGTGGCCCCGCAGAGGGGCATGTGGCGATGTAAAGAGAGCTGGAGGGAGTTGTGGCCTGCGGAAAAGGCCATGTGGAGCGGGCTGGAGGGGCCTGTGGAAGGGTCTGAAGTAAGATTTGGGCCTATGAAGTCCTTTTGCGGTAAACAACATGAAACATGATTGCCTGTGGAGAAAGCTGGAGGGACTTGTAGCACTGTGGAAAGGCCTGTGGCCGGGCTGGAGCCTGTGGTCATGTGGAAGAGCTGAAGGTGTTGTGGCCCTGTGGAAAGGCCTGTGACCCTGTATAGCGGTCCGTTGCCCTGTGGAGAGAGCTGGAGGGGCTCGTGCCCTATGGAAATGACTATGGCCATGTAGAAAGGCCTTTTGGCCTTGAAGAGGGGGCTTGTGCCCTGCAGACGGGCCTTGTGTCTCTGTTGAGAAAGCTAAAGGGGGCTGTGGCCATGCAGAAAGTGCATTTGGCCCTGTGGAGGGGAGCTATGGCCCTGTAAAGAGAGCTTGTTGTCCTGTGGAGAAGAGTTGGAGGGGATTGTGGCCCTGTGGAAAGGCTTGTAGCCCGGCAGAAGGAGGCAGTGGTCCTGTGGAGAGAGCTGAAGGGGTTGAGGCCCTGTGGAAAGGCATGTGACCCTGTATAGGGGTCTGTGGCCCCGCAGAGGGGCATGTGGCGATGTAAAGAGAGCTGGAGGGAGTTGTGGCCTGAGGAAAAGGCCATGTGGAGCGGGCTGGAGGGGCCTGTGGAAGGCTCTGGAGTAAGGTTTGGGCCTATGAAGTCCTCTGCAGTAAACAACATGCAACATGATTGCCTGTGGAGAGAGCTGAAGCTGTTGTGGCCCTGTGGAAAGGACTGTGACCCTGTACAGGGGTCCGTTGCCCTGTGGAGAGAGCTGGAGGTGCTCGTGCCCTATGGGAATGACTATGGCCATGTAGAAAGGCCTTTTGGCCTTGAAGAGGGGCTTGTGCCCTGCAGACGGGCCCTGTGACTCTGTGGAGAGGGCTGTTGGGAGTTGTGGCCGTGTGGAAAGTGCCTTTGGCCCTGTGGAGGTGAGCTATGGCCCTGTAAAGAGAGCTTCTTGTCCTGTGGAGAGAGCTGGAGCGTGTTGTGGCCCTGTGGAAAGGTCTGTGGCCCTATGGATAGGCCCTTTAGCCTTGTGGAAGGGGCTGTGGCCCTGTGGTGAGAGCTGGAAGGAGTTGTGGGCTGTGGAAAAGCCTGTGGTCCTGTGGAGAGAGCTGAAGGGGTTGAGGCCCTGTGGAAAGGCCAGTGACCCTGTATAGGGGTCTGTGGCCCCGCAGAGGGGCATGTGGCGATGTAAAGAGAACTGGAGGGAGTTGTGGCCTGAGGAAAAGGCCATGTGGAGCCGGCTGGAGGGGCCTGTGGAAGGCTCTGGAGTAAGATTTTGGCCTATGTAGTCCTTTGCAGTAAAAAACATGCAACATGATTGCCTGTGGAGAGAGCTAGAGGGGCTTGTGGCACTGTGGAAAGTCCTGTGGCTCAGTAGGAGCCTGTGGTCCTGTGGAGAGAGCTGAAGGTGTTGTGGTCACTCAATTGAGCCCTTTTAACTGATTAAAGGGGGGCGGAGGAGGCTGTGGCCCTGATGAAAGAGCTCAAAGGGGTTGTAGTCTTGTAGAAGGAGCCTGTGGTCCTGTGGAGAGAGCTGGAGGGGGTTATTGCCTTGGGGAAATGCCTATGGCCCTGCGAAAGGGACCTGTGGCCCTTTGAAAAAGGCCTTTGGCCTTGTGGAGGGGGCTGTTGCCTTGTAAAGGGAGCCTCTGTCCTTTTTGAGAGAGACAGAGGGGGTTGTGGCCTTATGGAAAGGCCTATGACACAGTGAAAGGGCCCTGTCGCCTTGTGGAGAGAGGTGAAGGCGGATGTGGCCCTGTGTATATGCCTGTAAACCTGTAGAAGGAGCCTGCGGTTCTGTGGAGAGAGCTTGAGGGGGGTTATGGCCCTATGGAAATGACTATGGCCCTGTGGAATGGACCTATGGCCCTTTGCAAAGGGCCTTTGGCCTTGTGGAGGGGGCCCTTGCCCTGTAGAAGGAGCCTGTGGCCCTCTTGAGAGAGCCAGAGGAGGTTGTGGCACTATTTAAAGGCCAGTGGCCCTGTAGAAAGGCCCCTTGGCCTTGATGAAGGGGCTTGTGCCCTGCAGACGGGCCCCATGACTCTGTGTAGAGAGCTGGAGGGGGTTGTGGCCATGTGGAAAGTGCATTTGGCCCTGTGGAGGGGAGCTATGGCCCTGTAAAGAGAGCCTGTTGTCCTGTGGAATTGGAGGGGATTGTGGCCCTGTGGAAAGGCTTGTGGCCCGGCAGAAGGAGCCAGTGGTCCTGTGGAGAGAGCTGAAGGGGTTGAGGCCCTGTGGAGAGGCCTGTGACCCTGTATAGGGGTCTGTTGCCCCGCAGAGGGGCATGTGGCGATGTAAAGAGAGCTGGATGGAGTTGTGGCCTGTGGAAAAGGCCATGTAGAGCGTGCTGGAGGGGCCTGTGGAAGGCTCTGGAGTAAGATGAAGGCCTATGAAGTCCTTTGCAGTAAACATCTAAATTTTCAAGCTTCGTGTCCGATTTGCAACAGGGTTGACTCCAATGTTGCCGAACTGAAACAAAAATTGACTCTTGTTGCAAAAGTGCAACATGATTGCCTGTGGAGAGAGCTGGATGGTGCTTGTGGCACTGTGGAAAGACCTGTGGCCCGGTAGTAGCCTGTGGTCCTGTGGAGAGAGCTGAAGGTGTTGTGGCCCTGTGGAAAGGCCTGTGACCCTGTATAGGGGTCCGTTGCCCTGTGGAGAGAGCTGGAGGGGCTTGTGCCCTATGGAAATGACTATGGCCATGTAGAAAGGCCCTTTGGCCTTGAAGAGGGGGCTTGTGTCCTGCAGACGGGCCCTGTGTCTCTGTGGAGAGAGCTAAAGGGGGCTGTGGCCATGCAGAAAGTGCATTTGGCCCTGTGGAGGGGAGTTATGGCTCTGTAAAGAGAGCTTGTTGTCCTGTGGAGAAGAGTTGGAGGGGATTGTGGCCCTGTGGAAATGCTTGTGGCCCGGCAGAAGGAGCCAGTGGTCCTGTGGAGAGAGCTGAAGGTGTTGTGGCCCTGTGGAAAGGCCTGTGACCCTGTATAGGGGTCCGTTGCCCTGTGGAGAGAGCTGGAGGGGCTTGTGCCCTATGGAAATGACTATGGCCATGTAGAAAGGCCCTTTGGCCTTGAAGAGGGGGCTTGTGTCCTGCAGACGGGCCCTGTGTCTCTGTGGAGAGAGCTAAAGGGGGCTGTGGCCGTGCAGAAAGTGCATTTGGCCCTGTGGAGGGGAGTTATGGCTCTGTAAAGAGAGCTTGTTGTCCTGTGGAGAAGAGTTGGAGGGGATTGTGGCCCTGTGGAAATGCTTGTGGCCCGGCAGAAGGAGCCTATGGTACTGTGGAGAGAGTTGAAGGGGTTGTTTGCCCGCAGAGGGGCATGTAGTGATGTAAAGAGAGCTGGAGGGAGTTTTGCTCTGCTAAAAAAGGCCATGTGGAGTGGGCTGGAGGGGCCTGTGGAAGGCTCTGGAGTAAGATTGGGGCCTATGAAGTCTTTTGCAGTAAACAAAATGCAACATGATTGCCTGTGGAAAGAGCTGGAGGGGCTTGTGGCACTGTGTAAAGGCCTGTGGCCCGGTAGGAGCCTGTGGTCCTGTGGAGAGAGCTGGAGGGGCTTGTGGCCCTGAGGAAAGGGCCTATGGCCCTGTGGAGAGAGCTGAAGGTGGGTGCGGCCCTGTGGAAAGGCCTGTGACCCTGAAGAGGGATCTGTGGCCCTTCAAATGGGCCTGTTGCCCTGTGGAGAGAGCTGGAGTGGGTTATGGCCCTGTGGAAATGCCTATGGCACTGCGGAAAGGGACCTCTGGCCCTTTGCAAAGGGTCATTGGCCTTGTGGAGTGGGCTATTGCCCTGTTGACAGGCCTGTGGCCCTGTGTGATTGTTGATAGCCTGACAAATCATCCAATAAAAACTTGCATATTTTTCAAGGATCCTGTAGATTAAAGATGTTTCCTGACAATTCACTTTAATGTTCAGGAAGCATCCTACAGGAACAAGATTCTTAAAAAATACACAAGTGTTAAACACTGTGTAGCTTTGTGGTTACTTACCAATTAATCTTCTCTGCTGCAACTTGAGTAGTGCTTCTTACCTTTGACCTACAGGAAGAGGTGTGCATGAGAGAGAGTCATTGAGAGGCACATAGAGGCAAAGAGGGGAGCAAAGGGGCAAAGGTAGGCACATAGAGGGATGCAAAAGGTAAATAGAAGCACAGGGAGGGACAGAGAGGCACAGAGACCGATAGAGAGCCACAGATGGGCAAAGACAGAGATTGAGAGGCTCGTGAAGGCACAGAGACAAAAAAAGGCACTTTGGATGGAAAGAAAGCACCAGAGAGAGAGCATGCGAGAGAGTGGTGCAATGGGGAGAGATCAAAAGTGAGCGCCAGTGATGCACTGGAGACTGAGAGAGCACAAAAGAGAGCACTGCACTATAAAGACAGAGGAGTGCCAGAGAGCGGTGCAGTAGGGAGAAAGAGAACACATCAGAGAGTGGTGCACTGGAAAGAGAGTGAAAGAGCACCAGAGAGCATTGCACTGGAGAGAGAGAAAGAGAGAGAGACAGAAAGCAGTGTGCCAGTGTAAAAGGGCACCAGAGAGTGATGCACTGACTGGACAAATGGTCATTTTTATAGGCAGTTCTACATGTCGGGTTGCTGGACAGCTGGGGGTCATGCTTACCGTTGTTAGGGATGGTAATATATTCTGCTTCCCTAGGCCTGATTTCCAGGGACTGCACTGCTCTGACTGGCAGGAGCACTTTTATGGCTACCTGACCTTTAAATTATTATGGATTCTAGTAATACTGACAAAGCATTAGACTAAACGGCTCAGAAACCTGACGGTAGTAAATGATTGTGCCATTTGAACAGTTGTCAGAATTGTTTCATCATAGCCATAGGACTTCCACTTTATATTTATCTTTAAAATAGTTATTAAAAGGACTCTGTCACCAGGTTTTTGACATCCCATCGGACAGCAGCATAATGTAGAGATAGAAATCCTGATCCAGCAATGTTTCACTTACTGAGCTCCTTGCTGTCATTTTGATAAAATTACTGTTTTCTCTGTTGCAGATTTGGCAGCTCCCAAGTATGACTGGACTACTGGAGTAGTGCTCTAATGATAATCTCCAGATGATTTAACAGTGTTTTAATGCAAACTACACTGAGCAGCCTAGTAAGTGATATATCACTGGAATAAAGATGTCTGTGTCCACATTATGGTGCGCTCAGATGAGATGGCTAAAACCTGGTGACAGAATCCCTTTAACACTAATACAAACAGTACAAATGTTTATAATAAAGAAAATCTTCTCCCATTGCTTCGAGGGCCCCGTTCACCTGGAATTGTAGAACAACCTAGAATAGAAAAGAAACAAATAAAACATGAATTCAGAAACTTTAACAAGACCGGAACTTTAGTCTCCGAAACGCCTCATTCTTTCTTGGGAGCTGATCACTGCCGTCTTCTTAATCTCTTTAAAGGAAAGAAGGGGAATACATATGTTAAAACCGAAATGTTTATTGTTCAAGGACAATGTGAATGAGTATATTGACCAATTACCCTGGGTGTTTCCTTTTCCTCAACTGCATCCCTGTCTTCATGGACCTTGTTGTGACCCTAGGTTCGATTGGTGCTCTCCGCCTGATATAAATAATAACATTACATTTTCTGGGCACTTAGAGTGGTATAAGGATATCTTCTATCAATCCTAAAAGTTTAGGCATCGAGGTTTGTTCTGCGATGGAGATATCATCAATAAACGCCTGTAATATACCCTTCCGCATACTGTCTACAAGTGGCCGCTACTGAGAGCACTTTGCCTGGGTATAGGTGCTGAGGATGCTCAGAAGAACAAGTCATTGTCCATAACATCACAAGCTATGTACAGTTTGCCAACTCCTACTAGCTTGCTTGATTTAATAATATACCCACCTTTGAGTCTTAGTATTTAAATTTGACACACCGAGGTCCTCTGTTTCACCCTGGGCACTGTAGTCTTCAGCTTGCTGGACCATTTGCTCCTCTTCTCCATTGCTCTCTTCTGCTTCTCTTTAGGGGAGATAGAAAACAGAATATTACATTTTATCAACAATTTGGTGAAATAGATCATAACTGCTTTGCAATAAATTACCTTGAGCTGCTGGGTTGAGGTTGATTTTCCGATGATTTCCCTGCTGCCAAGACCAGTGTGTATGCTTGGCAGAGGTCTCCTAACGTTTTTTCTCTGTAATTCCTCTCTGCTGTCATGTTGGAATGACTGAGATATTTGGAGAAAAGATACCTCTGTGTCTCTGTTAAATGTGACACGGTCCATGTTTCACAAGTTTTTCTTGCCACCTGACTAGAGATGGATTTAAGTTTGTACCTAGATAGCAATAGAGTAGATCATAAATACATGGCACAACATCTAATATGTAGGATTTTTAACTTTTAAGACTTACTTCTTCTGGTAGCGATGAAGGTCGGTGGATACATTATATATCTGTCTTCCTGTAGTCGATAAGAAGAATTTATCTGGACTGTCTTTTTTGGCCAGCACCCGTCTCACTTTTTTAAAGTAGATGTTAAACCACTGTAAATAAACAAAACAAAAAACAGTAAACCACTTAATAAAAATTGAGTTGGGCCCTTCAATATTAAGATAAGAAAATTTGAAATAGACTAAATTAATTACTGGAGTCAATGACCGCACCAACGTGAGGGAGGGATGTGCCTAACCAGGAGAGCGAAACCTACAGACTAAAAGGGCAGTATCTCTCCTCCGCCTCAGTTGGATTTCAGAGCATGATAGGAACCACACAATCTAAATATATAGAAAAGTCACCTCACACCAAACATATGTCAGACTATAAACTGCCCACCATTCATTTAAAGTGCAGAACATCTGTGATAAGGGAGAGCATATCTGTTCCTACTGATAATGCATTCTGGATGCTGCTGCAACAAGCATTATTGTTAAGAAAATGCACTATTCTGGACACCGATACTATGGTTTAGCATCCTGGATACTGCAGGGAAATAAGGGAAAGACTCCCAACACACCTGCATGAGGATGTAGCACCAAGTTGTCCTGTAAAATCTGGTTAAAGGGAGGATCTACTAAAAGGGACAGAATGCCACTAATCCTACGGGTTGAAGTCATGACAACTAACAGATCCCTCTCTAATGTGGGTGCCATCGTAGTGACAGGAACATCTTACCTTTTCTTCTTCTTCAGTAAGCACAAAACAGGCTACTTGGTGGGCAGCAGTCTTATGGGATTTAACTCCGACAATTATTAGCTGTTCATTTTGATAGATGTGACGCATCCTCTCTGTCCACTCAGAAACCTGTGAGTCAAGACATGGGAAAGTTAGATAGACATGTGGCTTTAAATCAGGATAATGAGTAGGTTGTTACTTACCGTCATGTTTCTGACAACTCCTGGTCTTTGTAAGTGTTTTAGTATGATTAAGGCCTCAAGGTAATAGAGAATCTCCAACTGATGCACTTCATTTCGGGATCCTCCTTGGACATCCTCGATGGCTTGCAGGAAAGCTGGCTTTGCAACGGTCAGGATCTCCTGGCATTGCTGAGGTGTTTTGTCCAATTTATGCAACTCCAGGTACCTAAGAGAAAGATTAATAAATGTGACTGATAGGTGAGGCCTATTTTTAAGTCATGTATGAAAAATCCTGGCGGGAGGGAGAAAAGAGAAAAAATAATAATTGTGCATACATCTGAAAGGATAAAAATTAGCTGACATACCTTTTGCTGACAACTTCTTTTGCAACTCCCTTGGAAAATTTCTTCTGAATATCCGCAGTCACATACTGGAAATACTTCATTGCCTTGAAGAGTTTTTCATTTTTATCGCGTAAATTGGTTGCAAATAGTTGATAATGTACAAATTTCCGGACATTCTTAATGTAGTTGGTGACAGTTTGGTTGCACAGACCGAGATCTTGAAGGTTTTTGAAAAATAAATGGGCGTTTTCAATCTTTGTCGCAAAGTTGAGGCTCACACGGCGTTTGTTCATAAAGTATAAAAACCTTGACACATTTTCAACAATTTGTTTGTATCTTTCCAGCTTGCAATGGTTCTGCAAATAAGAGGAAAAACCTTTTAATATTGGATGAGACAGAGAATGGTGATCATAATAACCTGCATCTTTCATTTTGATCCTCTTGTCAACAGTCCATTTCTGGCTTGTCATCCTACAAATTTGGAAGAAAGAACAACAGGTCAGAGTAGAAACAAATTAGAACTTTGAGAAAAATACTGTGTAAGCATATACAGCATATATATAGTGACGTCCTGCCAATGGCAGTAGACTATGCAGCCGCTATGGGGCCTGTGAGTCCAGGGTTCCCTGTAACGACGCATTCATGGGGCCCTCACCCAGTGGAAGAATCTGGGGAAATGTCGGGGACCTTGACAGCTGGGGGTTCCACTCACCGTTGTCAGGGGTGGTAAACATTTCTGTGTCCCCAGGCCCGATTTCTGTGGACCCCAGTGCTCTGACTGGCAGCAGCACTTTGCTGGCTGCCTGCCCTTTATACGCAGCATCCACTGCTGAACACTGCGTGTTCTGAAGTTCATCTGTGGGTAAAGCTAGTACATCATCCTCTACTGGCCCACAGATGAAAATCGTAATGGCAGTGCATTTTAGTATGCCCCGCCAAAGCTGTGTGCCCCACAGAGCTGTCTGTGTGTAGGGCACTTTTTTGGCATCCTGTTTTATGGCTGCAATGGAAGGGAAATCTATTGCCTAAAATAGGAGAAAAAATTACTTTGTAAGGGCTGTAAAGTTGTGGGATATGCTATTAATTGTCCCAGTTAAACATTATTTGTATTGTTTTTTTGCTCAATATATATATATATATAAATATATATATATATATATATATATATATATATAGATATATATATATAGATATATATAGATATGTATATATATATAAAAGCATGATGAGTGAGAATGTTACACACACTAACTGACCTCGGCCTGTCTTCATCTGTTTGGCTGGTATTTTCCTCTCTTTCTCTGGTCTCTGGTTGGTGATCGGCTTCACTGTCGGATGTTTCAGAGGATGTATAGTCTTCTGCAGCTGAAAGATGCACCAATTCAGGATTTGATATGGCTCGGCGTGCCGATGTGCCAGTTGATGTAGATGGCTTCTCATCTTCAACAGTCCTGTAAATTATAAAAATCCTTAGTAATAACGTGAAGTACAATCTTGAGTAGGCCAGCAGTGTTGACAATTTTTTAAAGTGGCCTAAAAGCCAGGATGTGCTGAGGCCAAGGCAATGTTTGAGCAAGGGATTAAAGTAAATTCCTTGTATAAATTTACACTGACCTGTAGACATCATAATCCTCTGGGACGGGCGGCTCTTCCTCTGTGACGGACGGCTCTTCCACTCTGACGGGCGGCTCTTCCTCTGTGACGGACGGCTCTTCCTCTGTGACGGACGGCTCTTCCTCTGGGACGGGCGGCTCTTCCTCTGGGACGGGCGGCTCTTCCTCTGGGACGGGCGGCTCTTCCTCTGGGACGGGCGGCTCTTCCACTGTGACGGGCAGCTCTTCCTCTGGGACGGGTGGCTCTTCCTCTGGGACGGGCAGCTCTTCCTCTGGGACGGGCGGCTCTTCCACTGTGACGGGCGGCTCTTCCTCTGGGACGGACGGCTCTTCCACTGTGACGGACGGCTCTTCCTCTGTGACGGACGGCTCTTCCTCTGGGACGGGCGGCTCTTCCTCTGGGACGGGCGGCTCTTCCACTGTGACGGGCGGCTCTTCCTCTGTGACGGACGGCTCTTCCTCTGTGACGGACAGCTCTTCCTCTGGGACGGGCGGCTCTTCCTCTGGGACGGGCGGCTCTTCCTCTGGGACGGGCGACTCCTCCTCGATGACTGTAGACATTTCCTCCTCAACAGGCAGCACTTCCTCCTCATTAGGCAGCTCTTGCTCACTGGCTGTCAGCTCCTCCTGCACAGGTGATGCCCCCTCATCTTCAACAATCCTGTAAATATAAAATACACGTGATTATTTGGCATAGTTCAGAACATATATGCAAATCTATAAAGCTTACACAAGTATGAACATCAGTATTCAAAGAATAAGATGCTAGTGGGGCATACCTGGCCATAGTTGGTTTCTCGGGTACTATAAACCCTCTGTCCTCCAGGAAGGAGATAAGATCGTCCTTTGTAGTGATCTCTGGAATCTTGTCATAAGGGATATATGTTCCTTTTGTTGCAATTGCTATCAGTGAGTTTCTAGATTCTTTCACTAGCGCATCCTTCTCCTCTTGTGTACAGCATCTAAGGCATTGTCGTGTAAGGTGCTGTGGCAGTTGAGTAAATGCTTTGTAACATAGTGGACATGTCTTCAGCATCCTGAAGCCGCTGTAAAAAAGAAAAATGGAAGATCAGGAACAATATCAGTGAGAATCTAGCTTTTCCACCCACTAATATCAACCAGCATTTTTTATGTTTCAGCAGGATAACTGGATTTCAAAAATCTGATTTTTTTTTACAACAAATACACAGCTCATGAGAAAAGGCACGTCTCATCATTGCCATAGATTTTTTTAAAAAGATGAGGGCTGGCTCTAGAGTGTATTTTGACCACCAATAGCCAGCCCTCATTTTTGGTCACAAAAACGGACAAACGTACACAATTTTTTAAGGAGCAATTGTTTAGCACAAGTTAATGCACTTTTATAGCATACTACACAAATTGTGGCAATATTGTGCACATAACACATGCGGTTTTTTATCATATGCATGTTCCTAGATCTTGCGCAAATCTGAGGTTTTGCAAGAATTATTTAGATTGACAAAGATACCGTGCAAAAAATTAATGTGGTATTGACTATGCAAATGCGTATACAGTTTTGCACATGACCGGCACTCATTTATCAGTCAAAAAGGAGAAAAAACGAGTGAGCGAGCAAGTACATATACAGTTTAAAGCCTTTTCACACTGCAAACTTTGAAAGATACAGAAAGACCGCGCCAAAAACATAAACCCTTTCTGTGACTGAGCCTGAACAATTGCAAGCCTTAACATGATGTTATAATACACTTTCACACCGCAATCCTTCCCCCTCCCCGCACCACAGTAATACAACCAAGCTAAAAAGTTTGCAGAGGTCACAGAGAGGACATCAGATTAGGCACCTGATTCCAGTACAAACTATATGAGTACAAGCATACTTATACACCTGATTCCAGTACAAGCTATATGAGTACAAGTATACTTATACACCTGATTCCAGTACAAGCTATATGAGTACAAGTATACTTATACACCTGATTCCAGTACAAGCTCAGATGATGCTGCAGTATAGTTAGGCACCTGATCCCAATACATGCTGTATGTTAACCTCTTCTGCAAATACTCCCATGGTCTCAGTGTACCCCAGAATGCATGCTGCAATGGTGTCCAGAAAGAGTATTTCTAGAAGCAACACATACCTCTGCAGATTCATATTTCCCTCCCACTCACTATCCCACCAGGTGTACTTACCTTCTTTTGGGCGGCATGGTTGTAATTGGCTAAGGTCACAGCTTCTCTTGTGCACTAATCACCCTTGTTGCTCCTGAGCACTGGATCAAATTAAACTTCCCTCCAAAACTCCTTTTCCTTTTCCTAAAATGATGGTTTATTTGAATGTAAATCATGAATCTGCTCCGATTGGTTAATGCAACTTAGTAGGCGTAGCTTTTTCTTGATGAGAGCTGGCTACAGGTACTTCCAGGACGACCCGTAGCCAGCCCTCACCCTTGGAATAGCTCAATGAGGATGAGAGCTGGCTACAGGTGCCTCCAGGGCGACCCCTAGCCAGCCCTCACCCTTGGAGCAGCTCAATGAGGATGAGAGCTGGCTACAGGTGCCTCCAGGGCGACCCGTAGCCAGCCCTCACCCTTGGAATAGCTCAATGAGGATGAGAGCTGGCTACAGGTGCCTCCAGGGCGACCCCTAGCCAGCCCTCACCCTTGGAATAGCTCAATGAGGATGAGAGCTGGCTACAGGTTTGATGATACCAAAAGCACTTAAAATTCAATCTGCAACAAAAAAAAGTCGCTCTGACGCCGCCGTTAAGGGCTGCGTCCGTTATCACGCTCATCTGATAAATTACGGGAAAAAAAAGGAAACTTTATAGCTTTTTTTGGCGCGCTTATTTCACTGCCTTTTCCTACGCGCCGCCGTTCAGCGCAGCTTCCGTTATCACGCTCATCTAATGAATTATGGAAAAAAACATAAACTTTATAGTTTTTTTGGCGCGCTTATTTCACCGCCCGTTCCTACGCGCCACGGTTCAGCGCACCTTCCGTTATCACGCTCATCTGATGAATTACGGAAAAAAAACGTAAACTTTATAGTTTTTTTGGCGCGCTTATTTCACCGCCCGTTCCTACGCGCCGCCATTCAGTGCAGCATCCGTTATCACGCTCATCTGATGAATTACGGAAAAAAAACGTAAACTTTATAGTTTTTTTGGCGCGCTTATTTCACCGCCCGTTCCTACGCGCCGTCGTTCAACGCAGCTTCCGTTATCACGCTCATCTAATGAATTATGGAAAAAAAACGTACACTTTATAGCTTTTTTGGCGCGCTTATTTCACCGCCCGTTCCTACGCGCCGCCGTTCAGCTCAGCTTCCGTTATCACGCTCATCTGATGAATTACGGAAAAAAAACGTAAATTTTATAGTTTTTTTGGCGCGCTTATTTCACCGCCCGTTCCTACGCGCCGCCGTTCAGCGCAGCGTCCGTTATCACCCTCATCTGATGAATTACGGAAAAAAAAACGTAAACTTTATAGTTTTTTTGGCGCGCTTATTTCACCGCCCGTTCCTATGCTCCGCCGTTCAGCGCAGCGTCCGTTATCACGCTCAATGAGGATGAGAGCTGGCTACAGGTGCCTCCAGGGCGACACGTAGCCAGCCCTCACCCTTGGAATAGCTCAATGAGGATGAGAGCTGGCTACAGGTGCCTCCAGGGCGACCCCTAGCCAGCCCTCACCCTTGGAATAGCTCAATGAGGATGAGAGCTGGCTACAGGTGCCTCCAGGGCGACACGTAGCCAGCCCTCACCCTTGGAATAGCTCAATGAGGATGAGAGCTGGCTACAGGTGCCTCCAGGGCGACCCCTAGCCAGCCCTCACCCTTGGAATAGCTCAATGAGGATGAGAGCTGGCTACAGGTGCCTCCAGGGCATACCCGTAGCCAGCCCTCACCCTTGGAATAGCTCAATGAGGATGAGAGCTGGCTACAGGTGCCTCCAGGGCGACCCCTAGCCAGCCCTCACCCTTGGAGCAGCTCAATGAGGATGAGAGCTGGCTACAGGTGCCTCCAGGGCGACCCCTAGCCAGCCCTCACCCTTGGAGCAGCTCAATGAGGATGAGAGCTGGCTACAGGTGCCTCCAGGGCGACCCCTAGCCAGCCCTCACCCTTGGAGCAGCTCAATGAGGATGAGAGCTGGCTACAGGTGCCTCCAGGGCGACCCCTAGCCAGCCCTCACCCTTGGAGCAGCTCAATGAGGATGAGAGCTGGCTACAGGTGCCTCCAGGGCGACCCCTAGCCAGCCCTCACCCTTGGAGCAGCTCAATGAGGATGAGAGCTGGCTACAGGTGCCTCCAGGGCGACCCCTAGCCAGCCCTCACCCTTGGAGCAGCTCAATGAGGATGAGAGCTGGCTACAGGTGCCTCCAGGGCGACCCCTAGCCAGCCCTCACCCTTGGAGCAGCTCAATGAGGATGAGAGCTGGCTACAGGTGCCTCCAGGGCGACCCTTAGCCAGCCCTCACCCTTGGAATAGCTCAATGAGGATGAGAGCTGGCTACAGGTTTGATGATAGCAAAAGCACTTAAAATTCAATCTACAACAAAAAAAAGTCGCTCTGACGCCGCCGTTAAGGGCTGCGTCCGTTATCACGCTGATCTGATAAATTACAGAAAAAAAACGTAAACTTTATCGTTTTTTTGGCGCACTTATTTCATCGCCCGTTCCTACGTGTCGCCGTTCAGCGCAGCGTCCGTTATCATGCTCATCTGATGAATTACGGAAAAAAAACGTAAATTTTATAGTTTTTTTGGCGCGCTTATTTCACCGCCCGTTCCTACGCGCCGCCGTTCAGCGCAGCGTCCGTTATCACCCTCATCTGATGAATTACGGAAAAAAAAACGTAAACTTTATAGTTTTTTTGGCGCGCTTATTTCACCGCCCGTTCCTATGCTCCGCCGTTCAGCGCAGCGTCCGTTATCACGCTCAATGAGGATGAGAGCTGGCTACAGGTGCCTCCAGGGCGACACGTAGCCAGCCCTCACCGTTGGAATAGCTCAATGAGGATGAGAGCTGGCTACAGGTGCCTCCAGGGCGACCCCTAGCCAGCCCTCACCCTTGGAATAGCTCAATGAGGATGAGAGCTGGCTACAGGTGCCTCCAGGGCGACACGTAGCCAGCCCTCACCCTTGGAATAGCTCAATGAGGATGAGAGCTGGCTACAGGTGCCTCCAGGGCGACCCCTAGCCAGCCCTCACCCTTGGAATAGCTCAATGAGGATGAGAGCTGGCTACAGGTGCCTCCAGGGCATACCCGTAGCCAGCCCTCACCCTTGGAATAGCTCAATGAGGATGAGAGCTGGCTACAGGTGCCTCCAGGGCGACCCCTAGCCAGCCCTCACCCTTGGAGCAGCTCAATGAGGATGAGAGCTGGCTACAGGTGCCTCCAGGGCGACCCCTAGCCAGCCCTCACCCTTGGAGCAGCTCAATGAGGATGAGAGCTGGCTACAGGTGCCTCCAGGGCGACCCCTAGCCAGCCCTCACCCTTGGAGCAGCTCAATGAGGATGAGAGCTGGCTACAGGTGCCTCCAGGGCGACCCCTAGCCAGCCCTCACCCTTGGAGCAGCTCAATGAGGATGAGAGCTGGCTACAGGTGCCTCCAGGGCGACCCCTAGCCAGCCCTCACCCTTGGAGCAGCTCAATGAGGATGAGAGCTGGCTACAGGTGCCTCCAGGGCGACCCCTAGCCAGCCCTCACCCTTGGAGCAGCTCAATGAGGATGAGAGCTGGCTACAGGTGCCTCCAGGGCGACCCCTAGCCAGCCCTCACCCTTGGAGCAGCTCAATGAGGATGAGAGCTGGCTACAGGTGCCTCCAGGGCGACCCCTAGCCAGCCCTCACCCTTGGAGCAGCTCAATGAGGATGAGAGCTGGCTACAGGTGCCTCCAGGGCGACCCTTAGCCAGCCCTCACCCTTGGAATAGCTCAATGAGGATGAGAGCTGGCTACAGGTTTGATGATAGCAAAAGCACTTAAAATTCAATCTACAACAAAAAAAAGTCGCTCTGACGCCGCCGTTAAGGGCTGCGTCCGTTATCACGCTGATCTGATAAATTACAGAAAAAAAACGTAAACTTTATCGTTTTTTTGGCGCACTTATTTCATCGCCCGTTCCTACGTGTCGCCGTTCAGCACAGCATCCGTTATCACGCTCATCTGATGAATTACGGAAAAAAAAAGTAAACTTTATAGTTTTTTTGGCGCGCTTATTTCACCGCCCGTTCCTACGCGCCGCTATTCAGCGCAGCGTCCGTTATCATGCTCATCTGATGAATTACGGAAAAAAAACGTAAACTTTATAGTTTTTTTGGCGCGCTTATTTCACCGCCCGTTCCTACGCGCCGCCGTTCAGCGCAGCATCCGTTATCACCCTCATCTGATGAATTACGGAAAAAAAACGTAAACTTTATAGTTTTTTTTGGCGCGCTTATTTCACCGCCCGTTCCTATGCGCCGCCGTTCAGCGCAGCGTCCGTTATCACGCTCAATGAGGATGAGAGCTGGCTACAAGTGCCTCCAGGGCGACACGTAGCCAGCCCTCACCCTTGGAATAGCTCAATGAGGATGAGAGCTGGCTACAGGTGCCTCCAGGGCGACCCCTAGCCAGCCCTCACCCTTGGAGCAGCTCAATGAGGATGAGAGCTGGCTACAGGTGCCTCCAGGGCGACCCCTAGCCAGCCCTCACCCTTGGAGCAGCTCAATGAGGATGAGAGCTGGCTACAGGTGCCTCCAGGGCGACCCCTAGCCAGCCCTCACCCTTGGAGCAGCTCAATGAAGATGAGAGCTGGCTACAGGTGCCTCCAGGGCGACCCCTAGCCAGCCCTCACCCTTGGAGCAGCTCAATGAGGATGAGAGCTGGCTACAGGTGCCTCCAGGGCGACCCCTAGCCAGCCCTCACCCTTGGAGCAGCTCAATGAGGATGAGAGCTGGCTACAGGTGCCTCCAGGACGACCCCTAGCCAGCCCTCACCCTTGGAGCAGCTCAATGAGGATGAGAGCTGGCTACAGGTGCCTCCAGGGCGACCCCTAGCCAGCCCTCACCCTTGGAGCAGCTCAATGAGGATGAGAGCTGGCTACAGGTGCCTCCAGGGCGACCCCTAGCCAGCCCTCACCCTTGGAGCAGCTCAATGAGGATGAGAGCTGGCTACAGGTGCCTCCAGGGCGACCCCTAGCCAGCCCTCACCCTTGGAGCAGCTCAATGAGGATGAGAGCTGGCTACAGGTGCCTCCAGGGCGACCCCTAGCCAGCCCTCACCCTTGGAGCAGCTCAATGAGGATGAGAGCTGGCTACAGGTGCCTCCAGGGCGACCCCTAGCCAGCCCTCACCCTTGGAGCAGCTCAATGAGGATGAGAGCTGGCTACAGGTGCCTCCAGGGCGACCCCTAGCCAGCCCTCACCCTTGGAGCAGCTCAATGAGGATGAGAGCTGGCTACAGGTGCCTCCAGGGCGACCCCTAGCCAGCCCTCACCCTTGGAGCAGCTCAATGAGGATGAGAGCTGGCTACAGGTGCCTCCAGGGCGACCCCTAGCCAGCCCTCACCCTTGGAGCAGCTCAATGAGGATGAGAGCTGGCTACAGGTGCCTCCAGGGCGACCCCTAGCCAGCCCTCACCCTTGGAGCAGCTCAATGAGGATGAGAGCTGGCTACAGGTGCCTCCAGGGCGACCCCTAGCCAGCCCTCACCCTTGGAGCAGCTCAATGAGGATGAGAGCTGGCTACAGGTGCCTCCAGGGCGACCCCTAGCCAGCCCTCACCCTTGGAGCAGCTCAATGAGGATGAGAGCTGGCTACAGGTGCCTCCAGGGCGACCCCTAGCCAGCCCTCACCCTTGGAGCAGCTCAATGAGGATGAGAGCTGGCTACAGGTGCCTCCAGGGCGACCCCTAGCCAGCCCTCACCCTTGGAGCAGCTCAATGAGGATGAGAGCTGGCTACAGGTGCCTCCAGGGCGACCCCTAGCCAGCCCTCACCCTTGGAGCAGCTCAATGAGGATGAGAGCTGGCTACAGGTGCCTCCAGGGCGACCCCTAGCCAGCCCTCACCCTTGGAGCAGCTCAATGAGGATGAGAGCTGGCTACAGGTGCCTCCAGGGCGACCCTTAGCCAGCCCTCACCCTTGGAATAGCTCAATGAGGATGAGAACTGGCTACAGGTTTGATGATAGCAAAAGCACTTAAAATTCAATCTACAACAAAAAAAAGTCGCTCTGACGCCGCCGTTAAGGGCTGCGTCCGTTATCACGCTGATCTGATGAATTACAGAAAAAAAACGTAAACTTTATCGTTTTTTTGGCGCACTTATTTCATCGCCCGTTCCTACTTGTCGCCGTTCAGCACAGCATCCGTTATCACGCTCATCTGATGAATTACGGAAAAAAAAAGTAAACTTTATAGTTTTTTTGGCGCGCTTATTTCACCGCCCGTTCCTACGCGCCGCTATTCAGCGCAGCGTCCGTTATCATGCTCATCTGATGAATTACGGAAAAAAAACGTAAACTTTATAGTTTTTTTGGCGCGCTTATTTCACCGCCCGTTCCTACGCGCCGCCGTTCAGCGCAGCGTCCGTTATCACCCTCATCTGATGAATTACGGAAAAAAAACGTAAACTTTATAGTTTTTTTTGGCGCGCTTATTTCACCGCCCGTTCCTATGCGCCGCCGTTCAGCGCAGCGTCCGTTATCACGCTCAATGAGGATGAGAGCTGGCTACAAGTGCCTCCAGGGCGACCCCTAGCCAGCCCTCACCCTTGGAGCAGCTCAATGAGGATGAGAGCTGGCTACAGGTGCCTCCAGGGCGACCCCTAGCCAGCCCTCACCCTTGGAGCAGCTCAATGAGGATGAGAGCTGGCTACAGGTGCCTCCAGGGCGACCCCTAGCCAGCCCTCACCCTTGGAGCAGCTCAATGAGGATGAGAGCTGGCTACAGGTGCCTCCAGGGCGACCCCTAGCCAGCCCTCACCCTTGGAGCAGCTCAATGAGGATGAGAGCTGGCTACAGGTGCCTCCAGGGCGACCCCTAGCCAGCCCTCACCCTTGGAGCAGCTCAATGAGGATGAGAGCTGGCTACAGGTGCCTCCAGGGCGACCCCTAGCCAGCCCTCACCCTTGGAGCAGCTCAATGAGGATGAGAGCTGGCTACAGGTGCCTCCAGGGCGACCCCTAGCCAGCCCTCACCCTTGGAGCAGCTCAATGAGGATGAGAGCTGGCTACAGGTGCCTCCATGGCGACCCCTAGCCAGCCCTCACCCTTGGAGCAGCTCAATGAGGATGAGAGCTGGCTACAGGTGCCTCCAGGGCGACCCCTAGCCAGCCCTCACCCTTGGAGCAGCTCAATGAGGATGAGAGCTGGCTACAGGTGCCTCCAGGGCGACCCCTAGCCAGCCCTCACCCTTGGAGCAGCTCAATGAGGATGAGAGCTGGCTACAGGTGACTCCAGGGCGACCCCTAGCCAGCCCTCACCCTTGGAGCAGCTCAATGAGGATGAGAGCTGGCTACAGGTGCCTCCAGGGCGACCCCTAGCCAGCCCTCACGCTTGGAGCAGCTCAATGAGGATGAGAGCTGGCTACAGGTGCCTCCAGGGCGACCCCTAGCCAGCCCTCACCCTTGGAGCAGCTCAATGAGGATGAGAGCTGGCTACAGGTGCCTCCAGGGCGACCCCTAGCCAGCCCTCACCTTTGGAGCAGCTCAATGAGGATGAGAGCTGGCTACAGGTGCCTCCAGGGCGACCCCTAGCCAGCCCTCACCCTTGGAGCAGCTCAATGAGGATGAGAGCTGGCTACAGGTGCCTCCAGGGCGACCCCTAGCCAGCCCTCACCCTTGGAGCAGCTCAATGAGGATGAGAGCTGGCTACAGGTGCCTCCAGGGCGACCCCTAGCCAGCCCTCACCCTTGGAGCAGCTCAATGAGGATGAGAGCTGGCTACAGGTGCCTCCAGGGCGACCCCTAGCCAGCCCTCACCCTTGGAATAGCTCAATGAGGATGAGAGCTGGCTACAGGTTTGATGATACCAAAAGCACTTAAAATTCAATCTGCAACAAAAAAAAGTCGCTCTGACGCCGCCGTTAAGGGCTGCGTCCGTTATCACGCTCATCTGATAAATTACAGAAAAAAAAGTAAACTATCGTTTTTTTGGCGCACTTATTTCACCGCCCGTTCCTACGTGCCGCCGTTCAGCACAGCATCCGTTATCACGCTCATCTGATGAATTACGGAAAAAAAACGTAAACTTTATAGTTTTTTTGGCGCGCTTATTTCACCGCCCGTTCCTACGCGCCGCCATTCAGCGCAGCGTCCGTTATCACGCTCATCTGATGAATTACGGAAAAAAAACGTAAACTTTATAGTTTTTTTGGCGCGCTTATTTCACCGCCCGTTCCTACGCGCCGCCGTTCAACGCAGCTTCCGTTATCACGCTCATCTAATGAATTATGGAAAAAAAACGTACACTTTATAGCTTTTTTGGCGCGCTTATTTCACCGCCCGTTCCTACGCGCCGCCGTTCAGCGCAGCTTCCGTTATCACGCTCATCTGATGAATTACGGAAAAAAAACGTAAATTTTATAGTTTTTTTGGCGCGCTTATTTCACCGCCCGTTCCTACGCGCCGCCGTTCAGCGCAGCGTCCGTTATCACCCTCATCTGATGAATTACGAAAAAAAACGTAAACTTTATAGTTTTTTTGGCGCGCTTATTTCACCGCCCGTTCCTATGCGCCGCCGTTCAGCGCAGCGTCCGTTATCACGCTCAATGAGGATGAGAGTTGGCTACAGGTGCCTCCAGGGCGACACGTAGCCAGCCCTCACCCTTCGAATAGCTCAATGAGGATGAGAGCTGGCTACAGGTGTCTCCAGGGCGACCCCTAGCCAGCCCTCACCCTTGGAGCAGCTCAATGAGGATGAGAGCTGGCTACAGGTGCCTCCAGGGCGACCCCTAGCCAGCCCTCACCCTTGGAGCAGCTCAATGAGGATGAGAGCTGGCTACAGGTGCCTCCAGGGCGACCCCTAGCCAGCCCTCACCCTTGGAGCAGCTCAATGAGGATGAGAGCTGGCTACAGGTGCCTCCAGGGCGACCCCTAGCCAGCCCTCACCCTTGGAGCAGCTCAATGAGGATGAGAGCTGGCTACAGGTGCCTCCAGGGCGACCCCTAGCCAGCCCTCACCCTTGGAGCAGCTCAATGAGGATGAGAGCTGGCTACAGGTGCCTCCAGGGCGACCCCTAGCCAGCTCTCACCCTTGTAGCAGCTCAATGAGGATGAGAGCTGGCTACAGGTGCCTCCAGGGCGACCCCTAGCCAGCCCTCACCCTTGGAGCAGCTCAATGAGTTTGAGAGCTGGCTACAGGTGCCTCCAGGGCGACCCCTAGCCAGCCCTCACCCTTGGAGCAGCTCAATGAGGATGAGAGCTGGCTACAGGTGCCTCCAGGGCGACCCCTAGCCAGCCCTCACCCTTGGAGCAGCTCAATGAGGATGAGAGCCGGCTACAGGTGCCTCCAGGGCGACCCCTTGCCAGCCCTCACCCTTGGAGCAGCTCAATGAGGATGAGAGCTGGCTACAGGTGCCTCCAGGGCGACCCCTAGCCAGCCCTCACCCTTGGAATAGCTCAATGAGGATGAGAGCTGGCTACAGGTTTGATGATACCAAAAGCACTTAAAATTCAATATGCAACAAAAAAAAGTCGCTCTGACGCCGCCGTTAAGGGCTGCGTCCGTTATCACGCTCATCTGATAAATTACAGAAAAAAAAGTAAACTTTATCGTTTTTTTGGCGCACTTATTTCACCGCCCGTTCCTACGTGCCGCCGTTCAGCACAGCATCCGTTATCACGCTCATCTGATGAATTACGGAAAAAAAACGTAAACTTTATAGTTTTTTTGGCGCGCTTATTTCACCGCCCGTTCCTACGCGCCGCCATTCAGCGCAGCGTCCGTTATCACGCTCATCTGATGAATTACGGAAAAAAAACGTAAACTTTATAATTTTTTTGGCGCGCTTATTTCACCGCCCGTTCCTACGCGCCGCCGTTCAACGCAACTTCCGTTATCACGCTCATCTAATGAATTATGGAAAAAAAACGTACACTTTATAGCTTTTTTGGCGCGCTTATTTCACCGCCCGTTCCTACGCGCCGCCGTTCAGCGCAGCTTCCGTTATCACGCTCATCTGATGAATTACAGAAAAAAAACGTAAATTTTATAGTTTTTTTGGCGCGCTTATTTCACCGCCCGTTCCTACGCGTCGCCGTTCAGCGCAGCGTCCGTTATCACCCTCATCTGATGAATTACGAAAAAAAACGTAAACTTTATAGTTTTTTTGGCGTGCTTATTTCACCGCCCGTTCCTATGCGCCGCCGTTCAGCGCAGCGTCCGTTATCACGCTCAATGAGGATGAGAGTTGGCTACAGGTGCCTCCAGGGCGACACGTAGCCAGCCCTCACCCTTCGAATAGCTCAATGAGGATGAGAGCTGGCTACAGGTGTCTCCAGGGCGACCCCTAGCCAGCCCTCACCCTTGGAGCAGCTCAATGAGGATGAGAGCTGGCTACAGGTGCCTCCAGGGCGACCCCTAGCCAGCCCTCACCCTTGGAGCAGCTCAATGAGGATGAGAGCTGGCTACAGGTGCCTCCAGGGCGACCCCTAGCCAGCCCTCACCCTTGGAGCAGCTCAATGAGGATGAGAGCTGGCTACAGGTGCCTCCAGGGCGACCCCTAGCCAGCCCTCACCCTTGGAGCAGCTCAATGAGGATGAGAGCTGGCTACAGGTGCCTCCAGGGCGACCCCTAGCCAGCCCTCACCCTTGGAGCAGCTCAATGAGGATGAGAGCTGGCTACAGGTGCCTCCAGGGCGACCCCTAGCCAGCCCTCACCCTTGGAGCAGCTCAATGAGGATGAGAGCTGGCTACAGGTGCCTCCAGGGCGACCCCTAGCCAGCCCTCACCCTTGGAGCAGCTCAATGAGGATGAGAGCTGGCTACAGGTGCCTCCAGGGCGACCCCTAGCCAGCCCTCACCCTTGGAGCAGCTCAATGAGGATGAGAGCTGGCTACAGGTGCCTCCAGGGCGACCCCTAGCCAGCCCTCACCCTTGGAGCAGCTCAATGAGGATGAGAGCTGGCTACAGGTGCCTCCAGGGCGACCCCTAGCCAGCCCTCACCCTTGGAGCAGCTCAATGAGGATGAGAGCTGGCTACAGGTGCCTCCAGGGCGACCCCTAGCCAGCCCTCACCCTTGGAGCAGCTCAATGAGGATGAGAGCTGGCTACAGGTGCCTCCAGGGCGACCCCTAGCCAGCCCTCACCCTTGGAGCAGCTCAATGAGGATGAGAGCTGGCTACAGGTGCCTCCAGGGCGACCCCTAGCCAGCCCTCACCCTTGGAGCAGCTCAATGAGGATGAGAGCTGGCTACAGGTGCCTCCAGGGCGACCCCTAGCCAGCCCTCACCCTTGGAGCAGCTCAATGAGGATGAGAGCTGGCTACAGGTGCCTCCAGGGCGACCCCTAGCCAGCCCTCACCCTTGGAGCAGCTCAATGAGGATGAGAGCTGGCTACAGGTGCCTCCAGGGCGACCCCTAGCCAGCCCTCACCCTTGGAGCAGCTCAATGAGGATGAGAGCTGGCTACAGGTGCCTCCAGGGCGACCCCTAGCCAGCCCTCACCCTTGGAGCAGCTCAATGAGGATGAGAGCTGGCTAGAGGTGCCTCCAGGGCGACCCTTAGCCAGCCCTCACCCTTGGAATAGCTCAATGAGGATGAGAGCTGGCTACAGGTTTGATGATAGCAAAAGCACTTAAAATTCAATCTACAACAAAAAAAAGTCGCTCTGACGCCGCCGTTAAGGGCTGCGTCCGTTATCACGCTGATCTGATAAATTACAGAAAAAAAACGTAAACTTTATCGTTTTTTTGGCGCACTTATTTCATCGCCCGTTCCTACGTGTCGCCGTTCAGCACAGCATCCGTTATCACGCTCATCTGATGAATTACGGAAAAAAAAAGTAAACTTTATAGTTTTTTTGGCGCGCTTATTTCACCGCCCGTTCCTACGCGCCGCCATTCAGCGCAGCATCCGTTATCATGCTCATCTGATGAATTACGGAAAAAAAACGTAAACTTTATAGTTTTTTTGGCGCGCTTATTTCACCGCCCGTTCCTACGCGCCGCCGTTCAGCGCAGCGTCCGTTATCACCCTCATCTGATGAATTACGGAAAAAAAACGTAAACTTTATAGTTTTTTTTGGCGCGCTTATTTCACCGCCCGTTCCTATGCGCCGCCGTTCAGCGCAGCGTCCGTTATCACGCTCAATGAGGATGAGAGCTGGCTACAAGTGCCTCCAGGGCGACACGTAGCCAGCCCTCACCCTTGGAATAGCTCAATGAGGATGAGAGCTGGCTACAGGTGCCTCCAGGCCGACCCCTAGCCAGCCCTCACCCTTGGAGCAGCTCAATGAGGATGAGAGCTGGCTACAGGTGCCTCCAGGGCGACCCCTAGCCAGCCCTCACCCTTGGAGCAGCTCAATGAGGATGAGAGCTGGCTAAAGGTGCCTCCAGGGCGACCCTAGCCAGCCCTCACCCTTGGAGCAGCTCAATGAGGATGAGAGCTGGCTACAGGTGACTCCAGGGCGACCCCTAGCCAGCCCTCACCCTTGGAGCAGCTCAATGAGGATGAGAGCTGGCTACAGGTGCCTCCAGGGCGACCCCTAGCCAGCCCTCACGCTTGGAGCAGCTCAATGAGGATGAGAGCTGGCTACAGGTGCCTCCAGGGCGACCCCTAGCCAGCCCTCACCCTTGGAGCAGCTCAATGAGGATGAGAGCTGGCTACAGGTGCCTCCAGGGCGACCCCTAGCCAGCCCTCACCCTTGGAGCAGCTCAATGAGGATGAGAGCTGGCTACAGGTGCCTCCAGGGCGACCCCTAGCCAGCCCTCACCCTTGGAGCAGCTCAATGAGGATGAGAGCTGGCTACAGGTGCCTCCAGGGCGACCTCTAGCCAGCCCTCACCCTTGGAGCAGCTCAATGAGGATGAGAGCTGGCTACAGGTGCCTCCAGGGCGACCCCTAGCCAGCCCTCACCCTTGGAATAGCTCAATGAGGATGAGAGCTGGCTACAGGTTTGATGATACCAAAAGCACTTAAAATTCAATCTGCAACAAAAAAAAGTCGCTCTGACGCCGCCGTTAAGGGCTGCGTCCGTTATCACGCTCATCTGATAAATTACAGAAAAAAAACGTAAACTTTATCGTTTTTTTGGCGCACTTATTTCACCACCCGTTCCTACGTGCCGCCGTTCAGCACAGCATCCGTTATCACGCTCATCTGATGAATTACGGAAAAAAAACGTAAACTTTATAGTTTTTTTGGCGCGCTTATTTCACCGCCCGTTCCTACGCGCCGCCATTCAGCGCAGCGTCCGTTATCACGCTCATCTGATGAATTACGGAAAAAAAACGTAAACTTTATAGTTTTTTTGGCGCGCTTATTTCACCGCCCGTTCCTACGCGCCGCCGTTCAACGCAGCTTCCGTTATCACGCTCATCTAATGAATTATGGAAAAAAAACGTTCACTTTATAGCTTTTTTGGCGCGCTTATTTCACCGCCCGTTCCTACGCGCCGCCATTCAGCGCAGCTTCCGTTATCACGCTCATCTGATGAATTACGGAAAAAAAACGTAAATTTTATAGTTTTTTTGGCGCGCTTATTTCACCGCCCGTTCCTACGCGCCGCCGTTCAGCGCAGCGTCCGTTATCACCCTCATCTGATGAATTACGAAAAAAAACGTAAACTTTATAGTTTTTTTGGCGCGCTTATTTCACCGCCCGTTCCTATGCGCCGCCGTTCAGCGCAGCGTCCGTTATCACGCTCAATGAGGATGAGAGTTGGCTACAGGTGCCTCCAGGGCGACACGTAGCCAGCCCTCACCCTTCGAATAGCTCAATGAGGATGAGAGCTGGCTACAGGTGTCTCCAGGGCGACCCCTAGCCAGCCCTCACCCTTGGAGCAGCTCAATGAGGATGAGAGCTGGCTACAGGTGCCTCCAGGGCGACCCCTAGCCAGCCCTCACCCTTGGAGCAGCTCAATGAGGATGAGAGCTGGCTACAGGTGCCTCCAGGGCGACCCCTAGCCAGCCCTCACCCTTGGAGCAGCTCAATGAGGATGAGAGCTGGCTACAGGTGACTCCAGGGCGACCCCTAGCCAGCCCTCACCCTTGGAGCAGCTCAATGAGGATGAGAGCTGGCTACAGGTGCCTCCAGGGCGACCCCTAGCCAGCTCTCACCCTTGGAGCAGCTCAATGAGGATGAGAGCTGGCTACAGGTGCCTCCAGGGCGACCCCTAGCCAGCCCTCACCCTTGGAGCAGCTCAATGAGGATGAGAGCTGGCTACAGGTGCCTCCAGGGCGACCCCTAGCCAGCCCTCACCCTTGGAGCAGCTCAATGAGGATGAGAGCTGGCTACAGGTGCCTCCAGGGCGACCCCTAGCCAGCCCTCACCCTTGGAGCAGCTCAATGAGGATGAGAGCTGGCTACAGGTGCCTCCAGGGCGACCCCTAGCCAGCCCTCACCCTTGGAGCAGCTCAATGAGGATGAGAGCTGGCTACAGGTGCCTCCAGGGCGACCCCTAGCCAGCCCTCACCCTTGGAGCAGCTCAATGAGGATGAGAGCTGGCTACAGGTGCCTCCAGGGCGACCCCTAGCCAGCCCTCACCCTTGGAGCAGCTCAATGAGGATGAGAGCTGGCTACAGGTGCCTCCAGGGCGACCCCTAGCCAGCCCTCACCCTTGGAGCAGCTCAATGAGGATGAGAGCTGGCTACAGGTGACTCCAGGGCGACCCTTAGCCAGCCCTCACCCTTGGAATAGCTCAATGAGGATGAGAGCTGGCTACAGGTTTGATGATAGCAAAAGCACTTAAAATTCAATCTGCAACAAAAAAAAGTCGCTCTGACGCCGCCGTTAAGGGCTGCGTCCGTTATCACGGTGATCTGATAAATTACAGAAAAAAAACGTAAACTTTATCGTTTTTTTGGCGCACTTATTTCATCGCCCGTTCCTACGTGCCGCCGTTCAGCACAGCATCCGTTATCACGCTCATCTGATGATTTACGGAAAAAAAACGTAAATTTTATAGTTTTTTTGGCGCGCTTATTTCACCGCCCGTTCCTACGCGCCGCCATTCAGCGCAGCGTCCGTTATCACGCTCATCTGATGAATTACGGAAAAAAAACGTAAATTTTATAGTTTTTTTGGCGCGCTTATTTCACCGCCCGTTCCTACGCGCCGCCGTTCAGCGCAGCGTCCGTTATCACCCTCATCTGATGAATTACGAAAAAAAACGTAAACTTTATAGTTTTTTTGGCGCGCTTATTTCACCGCCCGTTCCTATGCGCCGCCGTTCAGCGCAGCGTCCGTTATCACGCTCAATGAGGATGAGAGTTGGCTACAGGTGCCTCCAGGGCGACACGTAGCCAGCCCTCACCCTTCGAATAGCTCAATGAGGATGAGAGCTGGCTACAGGTGTCTCCAGGGCGACCCCTAGCCAGCCCTCACCCTTGGAGCAGCTCAATGAGGATGAGAGCTGGCTACAGGTGCCTCCAGGGCGACCCCTAGCCAGCCCTCACCCTTGGAGCAGCTCAATGAGGATGAGAGCTGGCTACAGGTGCCTCCAGGGCGACCCCTAGCCAGCCCTCACCCTTGGAGCAGCTCAATGAGGATGAGAGCTGGCTACAGGTGCCTCCAGGGCGACCCCTAGCCAGCCCTCACCCTTGGAGCAGCTCAATGAGGATGAGAGCTGGCTACAGGTGCCTCCAGGGCGACCCCTAGCCAGCCCTCACCCTTGGAGCAGCTCAATGAGGATGAGAGCTGGCTACAGGTGCCTCCAGGGCGACCCCTAGCCAGCCCTCACCCTTGGAGCAGCTCAATGAGGATGAGAGCTGGCTACAGGTGCCTCCAGGGCGACCCGTAGCCAGCCCTCACCCTTGGAGCAGCTCAATGAGGATGAGAGCTGGCTACAGGTGCCTCCAGGGCGACCCCTAGCCAGCCCTCACCCTTGGAGCAGCTCAATGAGGATGAGAGCTGGCTACAGGTGCCTCCAGGGCGACCCCTAGCCAGCCCTCACCCTTGGAGCAGCTCAATGAGGATGAGAGCTGGCTACAGGTGCCTCCAGGGCGACCCCTAGCCAGCCCTCACCCTTGGAGCAGCTCAATGAGGATGAGAGCTGGCTACAGGTGCCTCCAGGGCGACCCGTAGCCAGCCCTCACCCTTGGAGCAGCTCAATGAGGATGAGAGCTGGCTACAGGTGCCTCCAGGGCGACCCCTAGCCAGCCCTCACCCTTGGAGCAGCTCAATGAGGATGAGAGCTGGCTACAGGTGCCTCCAGGGCGACCCCTAGCCAGCCCTCACCTTTGGAGCAGCTCAATGAGGATGAGAGCTGGCTACAGGTGCCTCCAGGGCGACCCTTAGCCAGCCCTCACCCTTGGAATAGCTCAATGAGGATGAGAGCTGGCTACAGGTTTGATGATAGCAAAAGCACTTAAAATTCAATCTGCAACAAAAAAAAGTCGCTCTGACGCCGCCGTTAAGGGCTGCGTCCGTTATCACGGTGATCTGATAAATTACAGAAAAAAAACGTAAACTTTATCGTTTTTTTGGCGCACTTATTTCATCGCCCGTTCCTACGTGCCGCCGTTCAGCACAGCATCCGTTATCACGCTCATCTGATGATTTACGGAAAAAAAACGTAAACTTTATAGTTTTTTTGGCGCGCTTATTTCACCGCCCGTTCCTACGCGCCGCCATTCAGCGCAGCGTCCGTTATCACGCTCATCTGATGAATTACGGAAAAAAAACGTAAACTTTATAGTTTTTTTGGCGCGCTTATTTCACCGCCCGTTCCTACGCACCGCCGTTCAGCGCAGCGTCCGTTATCACCCTCATCTGATGAATTACGGAAAAAAAACGTAAACTTTATAGTTTTTTTTGGCGTGCTTATTTCACCGCCCGTTCCTATGCGCCGCCGTTCAGCGCAGCGTCCGTTATCACGCTCAATGAGGATGAGAGCTGGCTACAAGTGCCTCCAGGGCGACACGTAGCCAGCCCTCACCCTTGGAATAGCTCAATGAGGATGAGAGCTGGCTACAGGTGCCTCCAGGGCGACCCCTAGCCAGCCCTCACCCTTGGAGCAGCTCAATGAGGATGAGAGCTGGCTACAGGTGCTTCCAGGGCGAACCCTAGCCAGCCCTCACCCTTGGAGCAGCTCAATGAGGATGAGAGCTGGCTACAGGTGCCTCCAGGGCGACCCCTAGCCAGCCCTCACCCTTGGAGCAGCTCAATGAGGATGAGAGCTGGCTACAGGTGCCTCCAGGGCGACCCCTAGCCAGCCCTCACCCTTGGAGCAGCTCAATGAGGATGAGAGCTGGCTACAGGTGCCTCCAGGGCGACCCGTAGCCAGCCCTCACCCTTGGAGCAGCTCAATGAGGATGAGAGCTGGCTACAGGTGCTTCCAGGGCGAACCCTAGCCAGCCCTCACCCTTGGAGCAGCTCAATGAGGATGAGAGCTGGCTACAGGTGCCTCCAGGGCGACCCCTAGCCAGCCCTCACCCTTGGAGCAGCTCAATGAGGATGAGAGCTGGCTACAGGTGCCTCCAGGGCGACCCCTAGCCAGCCCTCACCCTTGGAGCAGCTCAATGAGGATGAGAGCTGGCTACAGGTGCCTCCAGGGCGACCCGTAGCCAGCCCTCACCCTTGGAATAGCTCAATGAGGATGAGAGCTGGCTACAGGTTTGATGATAGCAAAAGCACTTAAAATTCAATCTGCAACAAAATAAAGTCGCTCTGACGCCGCCGTTAAGGGCTGCGTCCGTTATCACGCTGATCTGATAAATTACAGAAAAAAAACGTAAACTTTATCGTTTTTTTGGCGCACTTATTTCATCGCCCGTTCCTACGTGCCGCCGTTCAGCACAGCATCCGTTATCACGCTCATCTGATGAATTACGGAAAAAAAACGTAAACTTTATAGTTTTTTTGGCGCACTTATTTCATCGCCCGTTCCTACGTGCCGCCGTTCAGCACAGCATCCGTTATCACGCTCATCTGATGAATTACGGAAAAAAACGTAAACTTTATAGTTTTTTTGGCGCGCTTATTTCACCGCCCGTTCCTACGCGCCGCCGTTCAACGCAGCTTCCGTTATCACGCTCATCTAATGAATTATGGAAAAAAAACGTACACTTTATAGCTTTTTTGGCGCGCTTATTTCACCGCCCGTTCCTACGCGCCGCCGTTTAGCGCAGCTTCCGTTATCACGCTCATCTGATGAATTACGGAAAAAAAACGTAAATTTTATAGTTTTTTTGGCGCGCTTATTTCACCGCCCGTTCCTACGCGCCGCCGTTCAGCGCAGCGTCCGTTATCACCCTCATCTGATGAATTACGGAAAAAAAACGTAAACTTTATAGTTTTTTTGGCGCGCTTATTTCACCGCCCGTTCCTATGCGCCGCCGTTCAGCGCAGCGTCCGTTATCACGCTCAATGAGGATGAGAGTTGGCTACAGGTGCCTCCAGGGCGACACGTAGCCAGCCCTCACCCTTCGAATAGCTCAATGAGGATGAGAGCTGGCTACAGGTGCCTCCAGGGCGACCCCTAGCCAGCCCTCACCCTTGGAGCAGCTCAATGAGGATGAGAGCTGGCTACAGGTGCCTCCAGGGCGACCCCTAGCCAGCCCTCACCCTTGGAGCAGCTCAATGAGGATGAGAGCTGGCTACAGGTGCCTCCAGGGCGACCCCTAGCCAGCCCTCACCCTTGGAGCAGCTCAATGAGGATGAGAGCTGGCTACAGGTGCCTCCAGGGCGACCCCTAGCCAGCCCTCACCCTTGGAGCAGCTCAATGAGGATGAGAGCTGGCTACAGGTGCCTCCAGGGCGACCCCTAGCCAGCCCTCACCCTTGGAGCAGCTCAATGAGGATGAGAGCTGGCTACAGGTGCCTCCAGGGCGACCCGTAGCCAGCCCTCACCCTTGGAGCAGCTCAATGAGGATGAGAGCTGGCTACAGGTGCCTCCAGGGCGACCCCTAGCCAGCCCTCACCCTTGGAGCAGCTCAATGAGGATGAGAGCTGGCTACAGGTGCCTCCAGGGCGACCCCTAGCCAGCCCTCACCCTTGGAGCAGCTCAATGAGGATGAGAGCTGGCTACAGGTGCCTCCAGGGCGACCCTTAGCCAGCCCTCACCCTTGGAATAGCTCAATGAGGATGAGAGCTGGCTACAGGTTTGATGATAGCAAAAGCACTTAAAATTCAATCTGCAACAAAAAAAAGTCGCTCTGACGCCGCCGTTAACGGCTGCGTCTGTTATCACGGTGATCTGATAAATTACAGAAAAAAAACGTAAACTTTATCGTTTTTTTGGCGCACTTATTTCATCGCCCGTTCCTACGTGCCGCCGTTCAGCACAGCATCCGTTATCACGCTCATCTGATGAATTACGGAAAAAAAACGTAAACTTTATAGTTTTTTTGGCGCGCTTATTTCACCGCCCGTTCCTACGCGCCGCCATTCAGCGCAGCGTCCGTTATCACGCTCATCTGATGAATTACGGAAAAAAAACGTAAACTTTATAGTTTTTTTGGCGCGCTTATTTCACCGCCCGTTCCTACGCGCCGCCGTTCAGCGCAGCGTCCGTTATCACCCTCATCTGATGAATTACGGAAAAAAAACGTAAACTTTATAGTTTTTTTGGCGCGCTTATTTCACCGCCCGTTCCTATGCGCCGCCGTTCAGCGCAGCGTCCGTTATCACGCTCAATGAGGATGAGAGCTGGCTACAAGTGCCTCCAGGGCGACACGTAGCCAGCCCTCACCCTTGGAATAGCTCAATGAGGATGAGAGCTGGCTACAGGTGCCTCCAGGGCGACCCCTAGCCAGCCCTCACCCTTGGAGCAGCTCAATGAGGATGAGAGCTGGCTACAGGTGCCTCCAGGGCGAACCCTAGCCAGCCCTCACCCTTGGAGCAGCTCAATGAGGATGAGAGCTGGCTACAGGTGCCTCCAGGGCGACCCGTAGCCAGCCCTCACCCTTGGAGCAGCTCCATGAGGATGAGAGCTGGCTACAGGTGCCTCCAGGGCGACCCCTAGCCAGCCCTCACCCTTGGAGCAGCTCAATGAGGATGAGAGCTGGCTACAGGTGCCTCCAGGGCGACCCTTAGCCAGCCCTCACCCTTCGAATAGCTCAATGAGGATGAGAGCTGGCTACAGGTTTGATGATAGCAAAAGCACTTAAAATTCAAATGCAACAAAATAAAGTCGCTCTGACGCCGCCGTTAAGGGCTGCGTCCGTTATCACGCTGATCTGATAAATTACAGAAAAAAAACGTAAACTTTATCGTTTTTTTGGCGCACTTATTTCATCGCCCGTTCCTACGTGCCGCCGTTCAGCACAGCATCCGTTATCACGCTCATCTGATGAATTACGGAAAAAAAACGTAAACTTTATAGTTTTTTTGGCGCACTTATTTCATCGCCCGTTCCTACGTGCCGCCGTTCAGCACAGCATCCGTTATCACGCTCATCTGATGAATTACGGAAAAAAAACGTAAACTTTATAGTTTTTTTGGCGCGCTTTTTTCACCGCCCGTTCCTACGCGCCGCCATTCAGTGCAGCGTCCGTTATCACGCTCATCTGATGAATTACGGAAAAAAAACGTAAACTTTATAGTTTTTTTGGCGCGCTTATTTCACCGCCCGTTCCTACGCGCCGCCGTTCAGCGCAGCGTCCGTTATCACCCTCATCTGATGAATTACGGAAAAAAAACGTAAACTTTATAGTTTTTTGGGCGCGCTTATTTCACCGCCCGTTCCTATGCGCCGCCGTTCAGCGCAGCGTCCGTTATCATGCTCAATGAGGATGAGAGCTGGCTACAAGTGCCTCCAGGGCGACACGTAGCCAGCCCTCACCCTTGGAATAGCTCAATGAGGATGAGAGCTGGCTACAGGTGCCTCCAGGGCGACCCCTAGCCAGCCCTCACCCTTGGAGCAGCTCAATGAGGATGAGAGCTGGCTACAGGTGCCTCCAGGGCGACCCCTAGCCAGCCCTCACCCTTGGAGCAGCTCAATGAGGATGAGAGCTGGCTACAGGTGCCTCCAGGGCGACCCCTAGCCAGCCCTCACCCTTGGAGCAGCTCAATGAGGATGAGAGCTGGCTACAGGTGCCTCCAGGGCGACCCCTAGCCAGCCCTCACCCTTGGAGCAGCTCAATGAGGATGAGAGCTGGCTACAGGTGCCTCCAGGGCGACCCCTAGCCAGCCCTCACCCTTGGAGCAGCTCAATGAGGATGAGAGCTGGCTACAGGTGCCTCCAGGGCGACCCCTAGCCAGCCCTCACCCTTGGAATAGCTCAATGAGGATGAGAGCTGGCTACAGGTTTGATGATAGCAAAAGCACTTAAAATTCAATCTGCAACAAAATAAAGTCGCTCTGACGCCGCCGTTAAGGGCTGCGTCCGTTATCACGCTGATCTGATAAATTACAGAAAAAAAACGTAAACTTTATCGTTTTTTTGGCGCACTTATTTCATCGCCCGTTCCTACGTGCCGCCGTTCAGCACAGCATCCGTTATCACGCTCATCTGATGAATTACGGAAAAAAAACGTAAACTTTATAGTTTTTTTGGCGCGCTTATTTCACCGCCCGTTCCTATGCGCCGCCGTTCAGCGCAGCGTCCGTTATCACGCTCAATGAGGATGAGAGCTGGCTACAAGTGCCTCCAGGGCGACACGTAGCCAGCCCTCACCCTTGGAATAGCTCAATGAGGATGAGAGCTGGCTACAGGTGCCTCCAGGGCGACCCCTAGCCAGCCCTCACCCTTGGAGCAGCTCAATGAGGATGAGAGCTGGCTACAGGTGCCTCCAGGGCGACCCCTAGCCAGCCCTCACCCTTGGAGCAGCTCAATGAGGATGAGAGCTGGCTACAGGTGCCTCCAGGGCGACCTCTAGCCAGCCCTCACCCTTGGAGCAGCTCAATGAGGATGAGAGCTGGCTACAGGTGCCTCCAGGGCGACCCCTAGCCAGCCCTCACCCTTGGAGCAGCTCAATGAGGATGAGAGCTGGCTACAGGTGCCTCCAGGGCGACCCTTAGCCAGCCCTCACCCTTGGAATAGCTCAATGAGGATGAGAGCTGGCTACAGGTTTGATGATAGCAAAAGCACTTAAAATTCAATCTGCAACAAAATAAAGTCGCTCTGACGCCGCCGTTAAGGGCTGCGTCCGTTATCACGCTGATCTGATAAATTACAGAAAAAAAACGTAAACTTTATCGTTTTTTTGGCGCACTTATTTCATCGCCCGTTCCTACGTGCCGCCGTTCAGCACAGCATCCGTTATCACGCTCATCTGATGAATTACGGAAAAAAAACGTAAACTTTATAGTTTTTTTGGCGCACTTATTTTATCGCCCGTTCCTACGTGCCGCCGTTCAGCACAGCATCCGTTATCACGCTCATCTGATGAATTACGGAAAAAAACGTAAACTTTATAGTTTTTTTGGCGCGCTTATTTCACCGCCCGTTCCTACGCGCCGCCGTTCAACGCAGCTTCCGTTATCACGCTCATCTAATGAATTATGGAAAAAAAACGTACACTTTATAGCTTTCTTGGCGCGCTTATTTCACCGCCCGTTCCTACGCGCCGCCGTTTAGCGCAGCTTCCGTTATCACGCTCATCTGATGAATTACGGAAAAAAAACGTAAATTTTATAGTTTTTTTGGCGCGCTTATTTCACCGCCCGTTCCTACGCGCCGCCGTTCAGCGCAGCGTCCGTTATCACCCTCATCTGATGAATTACGGAAAAAAAACGTAAACTTTATAGTTTTTTTGGCGCGCTTATTTCACCGCCCGTTCCTACGCGCCGCCATTCAGCGCAGCGTCCGTTATCACGCTCATCTGATGAATTACGGAAAAAAAACGTAAACTTTATAGTTTTTTTGGCGCGCTTATTTCACCGCCCGTTCCTACGCGCCGCCGTTCAGCGCAGCGTCCGTTATCACCCTCATCTGATGAATTACGGAAAAAAACGTAAACTTTATAGTTTTTTTGGCGCGCTTATTTCACCGCCCGTTCCTATGCGCCGCCGTTCAGCGCAGCGTCCGTTATCACGCTCAATGAGGATGAGAGCTGGCTACAAGTGCCTCCAGGGCGACACGTAGCCAGCCCTCACCCTTGGAATAGCTCAATGAGGATGAGAGCTGGCTACAGGTGCCTCCAGGGCGACCCCTAGCCAGCCCTCACCCTTGGAGCAGCTCAATGAGGATGAGAGCTGGCTACAGGTGCCTCCAGGGCGACCCCTAGCCAGCCCTCACCCTTGGAGCAGCTCAATGAGGATGAGAGCTGGCTACAGGTGCCTCCAGGGCGACCCCTAGCCAGCCCTCACCCTTGGAGCAGCTCAATGAGGATGAGAGCTGGCTACAGGTGCCTCCAGGGCGACCCCTAGCCAGCCCTCACCCTTGGAGCAGCTCAATGAGGATGAGAGCTGGCTACAGGTGCCTCCAGGGCGACCCCTAGCCAGCCCTCACCCTTGGAGCAGCTCAATGAGGATGAGAGCTGGCTACAGGTGCCTCCAGGGCGACCCCTAGCCAGCCCTCACCCTTGGAGCAGCTCAATGAGGATGAGAGCTGGCTACAGGTGCCTCCAGGGCGACCCCTAGCCAGCCCTCACCCTTGGAATAGCTCAATGAGGATGAGAGCTGGCTACAGGTTTGATGATAGCAAAAGCACTTAAAATTCAATCTGCAACAAAATAAAGTCGCTCTGACGCCGCCGTTAAGGGCTGCGTCCGTTATCACGCTGATCTGATAAATTACAGAAAAAAAACGTAAACTTTATCGTTTTTTTGGCGCACTTATTTCATCGCCCGTTCCTACGTGCCGCCGTTCAGCACAGCATCCGTTATCACGCTCATCTGATGAATTACGGAAAAAAAACGTAAACTTTATAGTTTTTTTGGCGCGCTTATTTCACCGCCCGTTCCTACGCGCCACCATTCAGCGCAGCGTCCGTTATCACGCTCATCTGATGAATTACGGAAAAAAAACGTAAACTTTATAGTTTTTTTGGCGCACTTATTTCATCGCCCGTTCCTACGTGCCGCCGTTCAGCACAGCATCCGTTATCACGCTCATCTGATGAATTACGGAAAAAAAACGTAAACTTTATAGTTTTTTTGGCGCGCTTATTTCACCGCCCGTTCCTACGCGCCGCCGTTCAACGCAGCTTCCGTTATCACGCTCATCTAATGAATTATGGAAAAAAAACGTACACTTTATAGCTTTTTTGGCGCGCTTATTTCACCGCCCGTTCCTACGCGCCGCCGTTTAGCGCAGCTTCCGTTATCACGCTCATCTGATGAATTACGGAAAAAAAACGTAAATTTTATAGTTTTTTTGGCGCGCTTATTTCACCGCCCGTTCCTACGCGCCGCCGTTCAGCACAGCATCCGTTATCACCCTCATCTGATGAATTACGGAAAAAAAACGTAAACTTTATAGTTTTTTTGGCGTGCTTATTTCACCGCCCGTTCCTATGCGCCGCCGTTCAGCGCAGCGTCCGTTATCACGCTCAATGAGGATGAGAGTTGGCTACAGGTGCCTCCAGGGCGACACGTAGCCAGCCCTCACCCTTCGAATAGCTCAATGAGGATGAGAGCTGGCTACAGGTGCCTCCAGGGCGACCCCTAGCCAGCCCTCACCCTTGGAGCAGCTCAATGAGGATGAGAGCTGGCTACAGGTGCCTCCAGGGCGACCCCTAGCCAGCCCTCACCCTTGGAGCAGCTCAATGAGGATGAGAGCTGGCTACAGGTGCCTCCAGGGCGACCCCTAGCCAGCCCTCACCCTTGGAGCAGCTCAATGAGGATGAGAGCTGGCTACAGGTGCCTCCAGGGCGACCCCTAGCCAGCCCTCACCCTTGGAGCAGCTCAATGAGGATGAGAGCTGGCTACAGGTGCCTCCAGGGCGACCCCTAGCCAGCCCTCACCCTTGGAGCAGCTCAATGAGGATGAGAGCTGGCTACAGGTGCCTCCAGGGCGACCCCTAGCCAGCCCTCACCCTTGGAGCAGCTCAATGAGGATGAGAGCTGGCTACAGGTGCCTCCAGGGCGACCCCTAGCCAGCCCTCACCCTTGGAGCAGCTCAATGAGGATGAGAGCTGGCTACAGGTGCCTCCAGGGCGACCCCTAGCCAGCCCTCACCCTTGGAGCAGCTCAATGAGGATGAGAGCTGGCTACAGGTGCCTCCAGGGCGACCCTTAGCCAGCCCTCACCCTTGGAATAGCTCAATGAGGATTAGAGCTGGCTACAGGTTTGATGATAGCAAAAGCACTTAAAATTCAATCTGCAACAAAAAAAAGTCGCTCTGACGCCGCCGTTAAGGGCTGCGTTCGTTATCACGCTCATCTGATAAATTACGGAAAAAAAACGTAAACTTTATAGTTTTTTTGGCGCGCTTATTTCACTGCCTTTTCCTACGCGCCGCCGTTCAGCGCAGCTTCCGTTATCACGCTCATTTGATGAATTACGGAAAAAAAACGTAAACTTTACAGTTTTTTTGACGCGCTTATTTCACCGCCCGTTCCTACGCGCCGCCGTTCAACGCAGCTTCCGTTATCACGCTCATCTAATGAATTATGGAAAAAAAGTAAACTTTATAGTTTTTTGGCGCGCTTATTTCACCGCCTGTTACTACGCGCCACCGTTCAGCGCAGCTTCCGTTATCACGCTCATCTGATGAATTACGGAAAAAAAACGTAAACTTTATAGTTTTTTTGGCGCGCTTATTTCACCGCCCGTTCCTACGCTTCGCCGTTCAGCGCAGCGTCCGTTATCACGCTCATCTGATGAATTACGGAAAAAAAACGTAAACTTTATAGTTTTTTTGCCGCGCTTATTTCACCGCCCGTTCCTACGCGCCGCCGTTCTGCGCAGCTTCCGTTATCACGCTCATCTGATGGATTACGGAAAAAAAACTTAAACTTTATAGTTTTTTTGGCGCGCTTATTTCACCGCCCGTTCCTACGCCACGGTTTTTACACAACTTTAAGTGTTTTACAACATGGTCACATGCTCTATTTACTTTTACCTATTTTTGATATGAAATATGGGCTCCATCTATGGATGTGATTATTGCTGCCATTTTTGTGTCTTTTTAAATAATGATGTAATAAAATTGCAACTTTTTAAATGCCTTTAATTAAACTCCTTATTCTCATTTGATTATATGGTCACAATCTGTGTTAAAAGAGTTAATGTTTTACAAGGTCAGGCAGCAGCTTTGAAAGTCCTAATCTCAGTGAAACAACAGAGACAAAAAAGATACATCATCATCCCCTCCCCCCATCACAGCCTTTCCACCGAAGGATAAGTGAAAAATCTCCTTATTGTGTGTTTCCTGTGAGGGTCTATCACGAACGAGTGAATGGCTTTTAAAGCACAGCTGCCATCCAGTGTTCAATTTCCAGAAATGCAGCTGAATTCTGGCTGACAAGTAATGAATGATATTTAAAGCACAGATGCCATCTGGTGGTCATTTCCAAGTGATGAAATGTTGTGAGGGCTGGCTAAATGGCTTGTTTTTCGGACCTGGCACGGACGAGGTTTTTGCAAGCCTTTTTTCGGAGCCTTAATGGCGTCGGATCGACCCGGGGCGGCGTGCAGAGCATCTCCCGGGCTGGATCTGTAAAATGGCGAGCGTTGCGTCGTCCAGCGGCGAAGTTTTTTCGTGAGGGCTGGCTATTGTAGGTGAGAGCTGGCTATTAAAGAAGATGGCAGAGAGGATTTCTTTGGAAAAATTTTTTCATCTCGAAACGTTACGAAAAAATTACAGCGCGTCCGGCATGTGATAAGAGTGCGGCACGCCGAATAGCGGCGTCCAGCTCCAAACCGCGTGCGTTCCAGAGCCAGAAAACTGTAGCGCGGACGCCGAGGCTTAATCGCAAATTCCGGAGATGCTCGTCCCCTCGAGTGTGGGAGCGCCTGACGCGAATCTGGTCAAAAAACGCAAACATTGCCAAAATCCAAAGGTCCAGCTGTTGAGAATAGCGAGTGTATAAATCCATGCACATGCCACAGAAACAGCAGTGTCCGGCAACATGGACATGTGTGAACATGGCCCTGAAAACAAATCCCCAGCAGAAAACTTGTATGGTGCTCTATGGACACTAGACTAGTGGGTCCACTTACAAATCTAAGAGGTGATCAAAAAAGGAACAGCGGACTGCTAGGAAACAATCACTTCTTGCTCCTCAGAATTTAAGAAGCGTGTGTGTATGTGTATGTGTGTGTATGTATGTGTATGTGTGTGTGTGTGTGTGTATGTATGTGTGTGTGTATGTGTGTGTATGTATGTGTGTATGTGTGTGTGTATGTGTGTGTGTGTGTATATGTGTGTATGTGTGTGTGTATATGTGTGTGTGTGTGTGTGTGTATGTATGTGTGTGTGTATGTGTGTGTGTGTGTGTGTGTATGTGTGTATATGTGTGTATGTGTGTGTGTGTGTGTATGTGTGTGTGTGTATGTGGGCAGGTGTGTGTGTGTGGGCAGGTGTGTGTGTGTGTGTGTGTGTGTGTGATGTCTGTCTGTTTGTGTGTGTGTGTGTGGGCAGATGTCATTGTGTGATGTCTGTTTGTATGTATTTTTGTGTTTCAAATGTGTTTATGCGTGTCTGTATACGTTTGTGTGTGTGTATGACTGCATGCGGCCTCCTGCTGAGTATAGCTGGCGCCGTGCGGCCTCCTGATGTCTCTGGGGGGGCGCCGTGCAGCCTCCCGCTGTGTATAGATGGCTACGTGCAGCCCCCAGCTGTGTATAGATGGCTACGTGCGCCCCCCTGCTGTGTATAGATGGCTACGTGCGGCCCCCTGCTGTGTATAGACGGCGCCGTGCGGCCCCCCGCTGTGTATAGATGGCTACGTGCGGCCCCCCGCTGTGTATAGATGGCTACGTGCGCCCCCCGCTGTGTATAGATGGCTACGTGCGGCTCCCCGCTGAGTATAGATGGCGCCGTGCGGCCTCCTGCTGTGTATAGATGGCTACGTGCGCCCCCCGCTGTGTATAGATGGCTACTTGCGGCCCCCCGCTGAGTATAGATGTCACCGTGCGGCCTCCTGCTGTGTATAGATGGCTACGTGCGGTCTCCCGCTGAGTATAGATGGCGCTGTGCGGCCTCCTGCTGTCTCTGGGGGGAGCGCCGTGCGGCATCTATACTCAGCAGGAGGCCTCACGTAGCCATCTATACACGTATACTCAGCAGGAGGCCGCATGTAGCCATCTATACGGTGCCATCTATACACAGCGGGAGGCCGCACGGCGCCATCTATACACAGCGGGAGGCCACACGGCGCCATCTATACACAGCGGGAGGCCGCACGGCGCCATCTATACACAGCGGGAGTCTCAGTGCTTTGCAACATCAGTCAATAAATTCTGCTTGACTAATTCTGAGCACCATAAAGTCTGGTTCGCTTCTAACCTGCTGTCTTCATTTTCAGCTTGCTGAATTCTAACTCATTTACTGTCATTCGAGACGATGCCTTTGCTGGTCTCTTTCACCTTGAATACCTGTAAGTGCTCCACTTAATGTCATATTTTTGATTCTGTTCTTCTTCATCTTTTGGCATGTGCAATTGTATGAGCAAGTATTCATATGAATTTATGACCTACTTAAACCTTTGAGGACCTTACATTTTATTCAATCAAATTTTTTTCCAGTTTAAAACTATGGGACATATATGTGTCTTGGTCCTCAAAGGGTTTTTAAAGGGGCTGCAAACATAAATACGAAAAAAAATAATTCAATTAGTGCTTTTTGTGTTCATTTAATTTTTATTTGAAGTCCATTTTTTTTATATACCTTGAAATTAAGCCCTACCCCATGGAATGAAGCCCTACCTACATGACATCTGAGAGCTACATGGATCCCGCTTGTGAGGTTCCTGTCCGTCACTACTATTCAGTTTTAGGGTCCACTCACTAAGCCATATATTCTCTCATGCAAGAGAATAGGGCCAATTATGCTAATGACACTCGGCTCAAACTCTGTCAGAGCTTCAACTGAGTGTGATCCGATTCTCTCGCAGCACAGATATGGAGAAGATGGAGAACTTAATTTCTCCATCTTCTCCATAGTCTCTGTGAGTGTTCATCGGACTGCACTTGGATGACATCCGAGTGCAGTCCAATGTTTTACGTGCACCCGTAGACTTGTATGGGTGCACATGGTCCGAATATCGAATGAGATTATTTTCTCATGCCAATAATCGCAGATCTGCACTGTCCCATAGTATAACATAGGGCCGAGTCCTATCCGATAAAACATCACATAGCATTCGGCCGTGTTATACGACAGTGTGAGCGAGCCCTTAGAGTCAAGGAATATTTACATGCAAATGATGATATTACTCTCCAAGTGTATATTTTTTTAGGCGAGTTCATAGTAAATGCTTTGCCTTTTTGACATGTGATCAACTAAAGAACAAGAAAGATTTAGGACCTCCCCTATACAGAAACGGAAAATAGTTTGGAGGACTTGCATGTCCTTTTTTATTTATTATGAGAAAATCATAAAAGATCCCGTTTTTTAACCATGCTGTGACTTTCTGCTGAGGGAGAGGGAGAGAGCTGCCCTATTCAGAGTCTGTAATAAGACCTGCTGACAAAAGTGTTGAAGATACAGTCTAATGTGAATTAACAATGAAAAAAAGTTAATTTAACAAATGGCTTGTATTTTTTAATACAAACTTTTTTTGTGTTTACAGCTCCTTTAAAGGGAATCTGTCATCAGGTTTTTGCCACCTAATCTGAGAGCAGCATAATGTAGGGTTAGAGGCACTGATTCCAGTAATGTGTCACTTACTGGGCTGCTTAGTGTTGTTTTGATAAAATCATTGATTTGTCAGAAGGTAATTATTACTAGATGACTAGTAAGTTCTGTAGGACCCCACCCCCATCACTGATCAGTAGATTTCTGTGTACACTGAGCATGGGCAGAAAGCTGCCAATCAGTGGTGTGGGCGGGGCTATACAGAGCGCAGCATTCAGAGAGCTGCTAGATCTGCAGCAGATAAAACGGTGATTTTCTCAAAATGACAACAAGCAGCTGAAAAAGTGACACATCGCTGGAATCAGGGTATCTGCCCCAATATTGTGCTGCTCTCAGATGGGGCAGCACAATTAATATTATGCCAAATTAATTTCCCGTGAACTATCACATGATCTATCACGGGGATCATGTGACATGTCACGTGATAAATCAGGTGTGTGGAGGGGGCCCTTGCTACTCTTAATCCACCCCTGAGTGAGACTAATACTGTACAACCAAATTGGCTCAGCACAAAAGGTTTCTTCAGATGTGGAGCCAATCGGTGCAAAGCGTGTCTACATGCGGTTAAAACAGATAGTTTTATGTCCTTAAGTAATGATAGAGAATATAAAATTCATGATTTCCTCAATTGTAATTCATCAGGGGAGTCCCTGTGGATTTTCACATTGGATACCACAGGGGTTAAATTCAAGACAGGATCTGATACTGCAGTATTAAGAAATATAATTCTGCCTTTATTTCCATGCATGTACACTGGGTACGGAAAGTATTCAGACCCCTTTACATTTTTCACTCTTTGTTTCATTGCAGCCATTTGGTAAATTCTAAAAAGTTCATTTTTTTCTCATTAAAGTCCACTCTGCACCCCATCTTGTCTGAAAGAAAACAGAAATGAAGAAATTTTTGCAAAATTTAATAAAAAAGAAAAACTGAAATATCACACGGGCATAAGTATTCAGACCCTTTGCTCAGTATTGAGTAGAAGCACCCTTTTGGGCTAGTACAGCCATGAGTCTTCTTGGAAATGATGCAACAAGTTTTTCACACCAGCATTTTGGGATCCTCTGCCATTCTTCCTTGCAGATCCTCTCCAGTTCCGTCAGGATGAATGGGAAACGTTGGTGGACAGCCATTTTCAGGTCTCTCCAAAGATGCTCAATTGGGTTTAGGTCAGGGCTCTGGCTGGGCCAGTCAAGAATGGTCACATAGTTGTTCTGAAGCCACTCCTTTGTTATTTTAGCTGTGTGCTTAGGGTCATTGTCTTGTTGGAAGGTGAACCTTTGGCCAAGTCTGAGGTGCAGAGCACTCTGGAAGAGGTTTTCATCCAGGATATCTCTGTACTTGGCCGCATTCATGTTTCCTTCAATTGCAACCAGTCGTCCTGTCCCTGCAGCTGAAAAACACACCCATAGCATGATACTGCTGTTATGATCTGCTACAAGAACTAAGGAAAGAGAGGAAATCTGTCCATACAATAGGACTAAGCTGATTCCTTACGATGCAGCGGGCAACCTGTTCCTTGCAAACAGACCCGCCTATGTCCGCGGCTAATCTGAACACAGACCTATAGATTAAAGGGAGGGGTCCCTAAAAGAACTAAGGACTGGGACAAAACTGGACACCTCCTGGCAGAAGTAGTAGCAGAAGAAGACAAACAGACAAAAGTACTTAGTGGTCCAAGGACCAAACAAACTAGAGAGATACAGTAGGTACAAAGCACCTGGCTAGATTAAGAGTCAAAGTAACACTGAAGTCCAGCAAAGCCTGAAGGGCGGAGCTGGAATAAATAGGCAGAAGGTCACATGACCACAAAATAGAAAAAACTAACAGGAGGGTTCTAACAACTGCCACCACCATGTTTCACTGTTGGGATTGTATTAGGCAGGTGATGAGCAGTGCCTGGTTTTCTCCACACATACCACTTAGAATTATCACCAAAAAGTTCTATCTTCGTCTCATCAGACCAGAGAATCTTATTTCTCATAGTCTGGGAGTCCTTCATGTGTTTTTGAGCAAACTCTATGCGGGCTTTCATATGAGGAGAGGCTTCCATCTGGCCACTCTGCCATAAAGGCCCAACTGGGGAAGGGCTGCAGTGATAGTTGACTATGTGGAACTTTCTCCCATCTCCCTACTGCATCTCTGGAGCTCAGCCACAGTGATCTTGGGGTTCTTCTTTACCTCTCTCACCAAGGCTCTTCTCCCACGATTGCTCAGTTTGGCTGGACGGCCAGGTCTAGGAAGACTTCTGGTGGTCCCAAACTTCTTCCATTTAAGGATTATGGAGGCCACTGTGCTCTTATGAACCTTGGGTAATGCAGAAATTCTTTTATAACCTTGGCTAGATCTGTGCCTTGCCACAATTCGGTCTCTGAGCTCCTTGGGCAGTTCGTTTGAGCTCATGATTCTCATTTGGTCTGACATGTAGTGTGAGCTGTGGGGTCTTATATAGACAGGTGTGTGCCTTTCCAAATCAAGTCCTATCAGTTTAATTAAACACATTTGGACTCCATTGAAGGAGTAGAACCATCTCAAGGAGGATCACAAGGAAATGGACAGCATGTGACTTAAATATGAGTGTCTGAGCAAAGGATCTGAATACTTATGACCATGTGATATTTCAGTTTTTCTTTTTTAATAAATTTGCAAAAAAATTCAATATTGCTGTTTTTTTCAGTCAAGATGGGGTGCTGAGTGTACTTTAATGAGAAAAAAATGAACTTTTTAGAATTTATCAAATGGCTGCAATGAAACAAAGAGTGAAAAATTTAAAGGAGTCTGAATACTTTCCGTACTCACTGTATGTATCTATATAAACTGCTCCAAAAATAAAGGGAACACTTAAAACAACAGAATATAACTCCAAGTAAATCAAACTTCTGTGAAATCAAACTGTCCACTTAGGAAGCAACACTGATTGACAATCAATTTCACATGCTGATGTGCAAATGGAATAGAGGATAGATGGAAATTATTGGCAATTATCAAGACACCCTCAATAAAGGAGTGGTTCTGCAGGTGGGGACCACAGACCACATCTCAGTACCAATGCTTTCTGGCTGATGTTTTGGTCACTTTTGAATGTTGGTTGTGCTTTCACACTCGTGGTAGCATGAGACAGACTCTACAACCCACAGAAGTTGCTCAGATAGTGCAGCTCATCCAGGATGGCACATCAATGCGAGCTGTGGCAAGAAGGTTGGCTGTGTCCAGAGGCTGGAGGCGCTACCAGGAGACAGGCCAGTACACCAGGAGATGTGGAGGGGGCCGTAGGAGGGCAACAACCCAGCAGCAGGACCGCTACCTCCGCCTTTGTGAAAGGAGGAACAGGAGGAGCACTGCCAGAGCCCTGCAAAATGACCTCCAGCAGGCCACAAATGTGCATGTGTCTGCACAAACGGTTAGATACCGACTCCATGAGGGTGGTATGAGGGCCCGACGTCCACAGATAGGGGTTGTGCTCACAGCCCAACACCATGCAGGACGCTTGGCATTTGCCACAGAACACCAGGATTGGCAAAGTTGCCACTCGCGCCCTGTGCTCTTCGTAGATGAAAGCAGGTTCACACTGAGCACATGTGACAGACGTGACAGAGTCTGGAGACGCCGTGGAGAGTGACATCCTTCAGCATGACCGGTTTGGCAGTGGGTGAGTAATGGTGTGGGGTGGCATTTCTTTGGAGAGCCGCACAGCCCTCCATGTGCTCGCCAGAGGTAGCCTGGCTTCCATTAGGTACCGAGATGAGATCCTCAGACCCCTTGTGAGACCATATGCTGGTGCGGTTGGCCCTGGGTTCCTCATAATGCTGGACAATGGCAGACCTCATGTGGCTGGAGTGTGTCAGCAGTTCCTGCAAGATGGAGGCATTGAAGCTATGGACTGGCCCGCCCGTTCCCCAGACCTGAATCCGATTGAGCACATCTGGGACATCATGTCTCGCTCCATCCGCCAACGTCACGTTGCACCACAGACTGTCCAGGAGTTGGCGGATGCTTTAGTTCAGGTCTGGGAGGAGATCCCACAGGAGACCATCCGCAACCTCATCAGGAGCATGCCCAGGCATTGTAGGGAGGTCATACAGGCACGTGGATATATATATATATATATATATATATATATATATATATATATATATGCCTTTTTGTCATTCTAGTAGTAGGGCCATAATTAAGACATGATTTGTTCAAACGTGTAGGTCTGTAAGCTATGATAGTTGCACATTTGCTGTATTCTTTGTGGAGCAGTGTTTTATATGGCTAATAAAAGCTAAGTTTTAATATTTTTTCTACTAAACAAACCTTTACGCTGGATCATTTGCACTTTTCCCATGTCTGACTGCACTTACGTTTTGCCCTGGTACCACTTATCTGCATCTCCAGAAGTTTCCCATTTCTCTATTATACTCTTCAAATTACATTTTGAGACTTTCTCCTCCTGCTGTTGCACATATTTTTTTCCCTTCATCTGCACAGGTATCATTAATCTATCAACTATAATGGCCGTACCAGGTCCTGCAGGTCCTGTATCCCGTACACATGACGTGGGCAGTGCACGGCATGCCGCTAGTTTTTATTCTGAGTGCTCTTATATACGGTGGTAGTTTTACACAATGTTGAGCCTGTGATTTGCAGAGTGAAATGTCTGACTGCTAGAACAGAAGTATACGGCAGATTCTACAGCATGGATACATAAAGGACGTCCTGGGGGAATATACCTCCCTCCAACACTCGTCCAGTCCCTGCCTCACACTAGAGACATTTATAATAACTCCAGGACTATGGAGCTGGTCATTTTCTCATAATCTGTGGCCATTATTAGTGATCTCACATTGTACGGTAATATCACCCTGGAGGTTGTGATGTATTTAGTGTAATAGCGCCATCTAGAATATACAGTATATATCAGGCGATACCATGCTTACTATAGTTAGTCGTCTTCTGTGCCCTCTATAGCTATCTATTATACTTTATATTTCTTTATAATAATTTATAATAAATTACTCGATAGTTTTACAGCTTTATGATGTTTATTAATCTGCTGAAATGATAAAAGAAAGTCGAACCTTACAGTGGACACAGGTGGAAGTGTCCTCCATGATGGTGTAGGCTGAGGTGGAGCAAGTATTTAGTCAGTGGGGGATCAAGATGACGAGTATTCCCCAGGGTTCCCTGTTATCAGGGAGGGACCCGGTGTATGCAATCAAAAGATCTTATCCTCTGACCGGCTTTGTGCCATCAACAGGTAATGATCCTCTGTCCGGCTGTGTGCCATCAACAGGTAATGACCATCCGGCAGTCCGACATCAACTGGTCATCACCCTCCAGCTGTGTGCCATCAACAGGTAATGACCATCCGGCAGTGCGCCATCAACAGGTAATGACCCTCTGGCTATGGCCATCAATAGGTCATCACCCTCCGGCTGTGTTCCATCAACAGGTAATGACCATCCGGCAGTGTGCCATGAACAGGTAATGACCATCCGGCTGTGTGCCATCAACAGGTAATGACCATCCGGCAGTGCACCATCAACAGGTAATGACCATCCGGCAGTGCACCATCAACAGGTAATGACCCTTTGGCTATGGCCATCAATTGGTCATCACCCTCCGGCTGTGTGCCATCAATAGGTAATGACCATCCGGCAGTGCGCCATGAACAGGTAATGACCATCCGTCTGTGTGCCATCAACAGGTAATTATCCTCTGTCCGGCTGTGTGCCATCAACAGGTAATGACCCTCTGGCTATGGCCATCAATAGGTCATCATCCTCCAGCTGTGTGCCATCAACAGGTAATGACCCTCTGGCTATGGTCATCAATAGGTCATCACCCTCCGGCTGTGTGCCATCAACAGGTAATGACCCTCTGGCTATGGCCATCAATAGATCATCACCCTCCGGCTGTGTGCCATCAAATGTTTTTATCTTCTGTCCAGTTTTGTGCCATCAAGAGGTAATGACCCTCCAGCTGTGGGCCATCAACAGGTCATCACCCTTCGGCATTTAGGCTTCTTGTCTTCTGTAAGATGCGATTCTTGAGTCTCCTGATGCTAAAAAATATTTAAAAAATCACCGATTAAACTAATAATCTATCTTGTACATAAGCATCACAATTTATAATCTATCTAGTGCATAAGTATGACAATTTAGCTCACAGAACATACACTATGGTAAAACATTAGACCCTACAAGCAGAAATTTGCTAAACTAACATAAATATAACTGACAAATCAGTAGAAAAATCGCTACCAATGGCACAGCTCTCTTCACATCAACCTGTAACCATAGTAGATAAGAAATAGAGGACAATGCTCATAATCAGTTATCAACAATTCGGCATGGGGCATCCCACCAGAGACATTATAATATCTAGTAGATTATAGATGGCAATAGAATTTACCAACAAGCACATAGTACGCCAAACTCAAGTACATAGTATGCCAAACCTCGACACGTTTTCCTAAAATAGGTTCATCAGAAGCACATACTAGACAGTGATACTTAGCAAAGCGTTCATAGATATATGCGCCATATGATAAGGTGCTAAAGTGCAAGTGTGTGACAAAATATCCATGCGATTTCAGGTGCAATGCTGCATTGTATGTAGTAAGATGGTGCCCATCAGACAGCATGTATAGGACTAACCTGTGATGAAAACACGAGCAATGGGAAAGTTCAAGCAGTTGCCTTCTCAATCTTCCTCGCCTCTAAGACATCTAAGGAAACATCTTCTCCTCTTGATTTTGGGTTGAGGTGTTGTAGGCATTTCAGGCTCTGGCATTCTAGGTTCTGACATACTAGGTTCTGACATGGTAGGTTCTGGTGTTCTAGGTTCTGGTGCTCTTGGCTCTGGAATTCTGGGTTGTTGGCTTCTCTGAAAAATCAGTAACCTCTCTTTAAGCTCCGTTGAACTTCGAGCTCTTCTTCCTATATTGTTGTGAGGGATCATTCTGACCCAGACAATATCACTGAACGCCACTTTATAGTTGCAACTAGGAACCTTTTTCGCATCCTGCGGTGCAGGAGCCATGGATGGAGTAGAACATTTGCCATTGGGCAGGACAGGTGTTCTCCTGGAGTCTTGCTTCTGAATCTGAGGGATGCAAATCGGCTCCTTACAAGCACTTTGTTCCTTCAGAATGGTTTTGTTCTCAGGAGTTTTCTGATTGTTTCACCAGGTTCAGACATTGCCCACTTGCTCAGGACAAGACTTAAGGCCAAATACTCTAGTATTGTCAGTAGTGTCATCACCGCAACAAAAACTGCGTCACGGAAGAGCCAAAGAGGAAGATTGATGGAAGCTTGATAGGTGCTTCTTCTGAGATCCACGGGTAGTGGGTCATCCTATAATAAAGAAAAAAAACATAATAAAGTCCTGTATATTTATACCCAATCCAGTCAAACAGAGAGCCCTTGTTATTATACAGTGATGGATACATTATCAAGCAACTTTCAGAAATATCCCATTGAGAAGATCAGGAAGAAGTTTGGGATTCACCTCCAGGGTCCATGGAATATTATTTACAGTTGGACTTTCATATGACGGACGGTCACGTGTCCAGTATGAGAAGTCCTGCAAGAGGCGATATTCTCATTAGCTGATCCTTGTGACCTCCATATTGATGAGAACATACTCGCCCTCAGTGTACTGTAATGTGGGGGGTAGAGCAACGTAAAGCACAGAAATGATAGGATGATACTCATCATCTCCAGAGGTCTCTCAGCACCAAGGTATGGTCAATGAGATACAAGCTGCAGATGGGCCGAGGCTTCTAATATACCCAGGGGTGACATCACAAAGCCCTCTGTGACATCATTGCACAGTTCTATCCATCATGTCACTGATACTTTGGACCTAACTAAATGTCTAAAAGAGAACCCTTCCACATGATTTCCAATCACGGAGCAGCTTCAGTTTTTCAAGAAAAGTTTAAAAAATATAATCTGTGCTGTGATTGGTCACAATGGCACATGAAGCAGAACGTCTTTAGATCTTTTAAAGGGAAAGTGTCAGCAATTTTTTTACAATTGTAAAATTGTAAAGTATTTATATTTATATATAAATACACATATATATTTAAAAAGGTTTTAATGGTATAAAATCTGAAAAAAATATTTTAACTCTTTTGATGTTTTCATCTTGTAAACACTAGGGGGAGCAGCTGCTGATATTTCCATGAAAACAGAATACAGCTAGCTCGCATTACGACTGCAGTAAAAGTGGGCGGGATCTGCTCACATGGGTGTGATGTCACTCCTCCCCTTCTGGGCGTTTGCAAAAAGGTAAATGAGACTGTAGTTTAGGATCACAGTGCGGAGCGATCACTGGTGACTGCAAAGTGATATATAAGGGACAACACCAAAGTCATTAATCACTACAAGGACAAGGCAGGAATGTGGGAGTCAGAGGGGTCACCCCACACTTATATCCCCTCTGACTGTCACTTCCTAAGCTCCTTTCCCTGCCATAACCTCTTATTCCCGCAGGTAAATTCTTACAGGACCCCCCTCCCCATCCCCTTCCCCTGCAGCAGCTGATTCTAAACGTCCTCCATATGTAATAATAGACAGGTACTCACCGGCAGCCTATGGTAATTCACAGGGTAGAACAGGGTACAGCACAGAAACAATATGGCGATCCTCATTGTCTCCAGGGGGTATCTCAGCACCAAGATATGGCCAATGAGATATGAGCTCCAGGTGGATGGAGCCCCCTTATATACCCCAAGGGTGACATCACAACGCCCTCTGTGACATCATCACCCACAACATTCCGTCACATGACATCACCCAGCACCAGCATCATGTGACCCAGCATAAATAGAAAGTCCTTGTTGGCTATAGCAACTATTCAAAACTAAGTTTAAACTTTTCCAACAGCTAAAGGCGGCTCTGTGATGGCAGTTTCTTCTTGTGGACGGTTGTGATAAATCTGCAGAACATCTACATAACGCGACATGTAGAAAATCCTGTCTTTTCCCCTCTGTTCTTCCTCTGGTGCTACAGAGATGGATAGAAGGAGCTTTTCCAGACCTTACAGTGCACAATATGGGACCTAATCACTGATATCCCAGATCTGCTCAGTACAAGCATACCGCCAACCTATGAGGACTAGAAAGAGGGCGAAACCATGCGGCACGCGTAGTCTGGCCACGCCCCTATCCACACCCCAAGCCACGCCCTTTTTATGCCTTGGCAGGAGGAGATGTCTGTACAAAGCGCAAGTTATCAAAAGGCTGAAGGAACACTTTATCAACATGAATGAAGGTTTTGAAGGGCATCCACTGTCCCGGCACTACCGGAAGTTCCACAACCAATCTTATAAGGACACTAAGTTTTGTGGGATCCGATTAGTCCCCAGAAAATGGAGGGTAGGTGATTACCTGAGATTAATGTCGCGGATGGAATCCAAATGGATCTTCACATTAAATAGCTTGGCTCTGAAGGGCCTTAATCACGAGAGTCAGCTGTATGCCTTCAACTCGCAGCGGTATATACTGTATGTATTTTTTATCCCAGTACCAATTGAACATTTACATTGCACTTTTATGAACCTCCTTATATTTTATCAATATAATATGTCTTTTGGATATATTCCTTTGAATCCACCTATTTTATATATGTATTTGTTTCTATACATTGATACCCCTATTGGAGATACTATATAATGTTTTTATTTTTCTCCTTCATTTTTTCCTTTTTATCTCTGGATGGTACTAAGTGCCGAATTTATACTATCCTGGTAATATACACTGATTAACAGACTGTTTTTTATAGCCATCAGAAATATAAGTATATAATTTTTATTCATTTTTAACTAATTGTGAAAGTTTGAACAAAGTCTTTTTTATTATTATTTTTTTCACACACAGTCTATTCTTATTGGAATTCTATCTTAGTTGTATTGCACCTCCATATGTCCTTTTGCACCGTCTTGTTAGTATTGGATCTTCCTCCATTTCTTTGGTTGTATTATCTTTGCGGGGGGCGTTTGGACTTTATTAGGTTACCAGTTTGACTACCAGCGAGAAGCTGACGAAGAGGAACTGTGAGTCCTCGAAACGCGTAGTTTTTTTTGGCCTATACAGGACATCGAAGTAGAAGGAGAGAGTCAAGGCACAGGGATAAGCCCTCCTGATATCCAGAAGATATATATAACCATATCATATTATTGATACAAAATATAAATGCACAGAGTCAATAAAATCATTTAAAAACACCAAACCCCATCCTTACTTTGCAGGATACCTATTCCAAAGGTGTATCTAGGTTTTCTGGCACCCGGTGCAGCAGGGGCTGGCTGGCACATTTTAGCCTGGGGGGCAAGCACACAGCAGTGGCCCATGAGTAGCGGCCCATCCTTAACATGTTTATTACCAGATGCATCATAAGCCTATATTCACACGACCGTATTGTCTAAGTGCTGCCCGTGAAAAAACCTGACAGCACTTGGACCAGTTCAGATGAGTGTTTGTAGTGGTCAGACATAGTACATATTATTCTTATGTATTACTTAATGTTGAGCGATACCTTCCGATATCGGGAAATATCGGATCGGATTGGATCGGACCGATACCCAAAAAGTATCGGATATCGCCGATTCCGATACCGGAAACCAATGCAAGTCAATGGGACGCTAATATCGGAATGCCATCCCAGCGTGAGAGAATTCTTCTGATTGTTTAAAAGCCGGCAGGCGGTAAAAAGCCGCCGGCTTTTAAACAATCACACAGCCTCATACTGCTTCCCCGCAGCCTCCCACCCCGATCCTGCGCTCCCCCCGCCACCTCACATCCCGATCGTAAGTTAGGACCGGGCGGGGAGCGCAGCACCAAGGAGCAGGGAGCGAAGGACCCAGGCGGGGAAGCCGGCAGGGAAAAGACTTCACCGCCGGCTTTCCCGTTTTGTGCTGCGCTCTCCCGCCGGTTATTTCAAATGAACAGCTGAGGTATCAGGTGATGCTGATCAGCTGTTCATTTGAAGTAGCTGCGGTGCCCTCAGAGGGTTCATGTGAGTTCATGCTTCACTGCATGAACTCACATGAACTTTCCCACGGCCGCACAGGTCAGCCTCACCTCCCAGACCATCAGACCCATCATGATTGGAGTGTGCGCGGGTGTCTGTGCGATGTGTGCGGGTGTGTGCGCGATGTCTGCGGGTGTCTGCGTGCAGGCAGACATAGGCCGATGTGACACTACTACTCACATCGGCCTTTGTCTGTCCCCCGTCCACTCGTGCCAGCAGGATCAGCTCGATGGGAGCAGTAGTTCCCATCAGCCTGATCCTGCTATTTAAACTGCCCCATATGTTATTTTTGCCCCTATACATCTTTTATGTTTTTAGGCCCCCCATATATTTTTTTTGTTTTTGGTCCCCAATAAATTTTAAATACATTTTTCATTGGTGGCCAGTGGTTACCTAAAATAAATTAGTTCATACATTACCTGATCGCCACCTAAAATAAAGTAAAAAATAAAAAACTACACCTATACTCACCTAGACACCGGTTTATGCAATGATGGGGCTGCTTTACGGCCCCGTCATTCTAGCGGCGGCAGTGGTTTAGAGCGGTCACATTTTATGTGGCTGCTCTAAACTGGAGATCTTCGTGGGACACTCGTGGACTACTACGGAGGGGTAAGGATAAGGTTGTGGTTTATTATTTTATATTTTATTACAGGAGATCGATGGCTTCGGGGAATTAGGTGTCTAGGTGAGTATAGGTGTAGTTTTTTATTTTTTACTTTATTTTAGGTGGCGATCGGCGGGGACAGGTAATGTATGAACTAATTTATTTTAGGTAACCACTGGCCACCAATGAAAAATGTATTTAAAATTTATTGGGGACCAAAAACAAAAAAAATATATGGGGGGCCTAAAAACATAAAAGATGTATAGGGGCAAAAATAACATATGGGGCAGCTAAAATAGCTACTGCTCCCATCGAGCTGATCCTGCTGGCACAAGTGGACGGGGGACAGACATAGGCCGATGGGAGTAGTAGTGTCACATTAGCCTATGTCTGCCTGCACGCAGACACCCGCAGACATCGCGCACACACCCGCACACATCGCACAGACACCTGCGCACACACCAATCATGATGGGTCTGATGGTCTGGGAGGTGAGGCTGACCTGTGCGGCCGTGGGAAAGTTCATGTGAGTTCATGCAGTGAAGCATGAACTCACATGAACCCTCTGAGGGCACCGCGGCTACTTCAAATGAACAGCTGATCAGCATCACCTGATACCTCAGCTGTTCATTTGAAATAACCGGCGGGAGAGCGCAGCACAGAACGGGAAAGCCGGCGGTGTAGTCTTTTCACTGCCGGCTTCCCCGCCCGGGTCCTTCGCTCCCTGCTCCTTGGTGCTGCGCTCCCCGCCCGGTCCTAACTTACGATCGGGATGGGAGGTGGCGGGGGGAGCGCAGGATCGGGGTGGGAGGCTGCGGGGAAGCAGTATGGGGCTGTGTGATTGTTTAAAAGCCGGCGGCTTTTTACCGCCCACCGGCTATTAAACAATCAGGAGAATTCTCTCACGCTGGGATGGCTTTCCGATATTAGTGTCCCATTGACTTGCATTGGTTTCCGGTATCGGAATCGGCGATATCCGATACTTTTGGGTATCGGTCCTATCCAATCTGATACGATATTTCCCGATATCGGAAGGTATCGCTCAACACTACTCCTGACCCCACACATAAACTTCAGCTCATCCAGCACCATGACAACCAGCACAGCAGAGTCCTGCATCTGACGCGCCCCTGGGCCTGCTGTGTCGCGCAGCGTCTCGCGCACGGGGCTTACCCGGAACCGGATCAGATGAGGGTTGTAGTCTCCGAGTGGCGGGGACCCGGTCCGTGCCCAGGGAGTCAACTCAGTGTGTGGCAGTCTTGATAGATGTTATTTGAGTGTCGACTACGCCACCCGTTGATTTGCAGCTATGGAGCTGCCGCTGCAGGGCAGACCGCTGAGGCCGGTGTAGAATTGTGCAGCGTGATAGTATAACCCCCAACGGGAGGGGTATGGCCTCAGGGCAGCCGACGTGGAAAATGGGGGTAGCAGGAACCACTCAGAGACGGTGCGGTGTAATTCAGGGTCTTTACTGGTAACAACGATAGACCCTCCCGGAGTACTTGCTAGCGAACGGGGCCTGGTCAGTCCTTGAGCAGATGGGATCTCCCCTGGCCAGGCGGAGTTGTAGGCCTCCCAAACTGACTGTACTCTTCTGGCTATCTTGCTAGAAGCGGATATAAGTAGCCCACGTCCCTGAGTGTACCGTGTGGTGCTCACCCGTATGGCCGGTGACTCGGGGCCTTCTAATGGCTTCCGCTCCACGATGGCGGTGCTGGTCCCACGCGTGTGACCGTGCCTTCGGGTTTCTGGGCCTGAGGACCTGAAATCCCCTGCCGGTCGGCTTCTGCTGCTGGGTAAGAGTTAGTCCCCACAGCCTCGGACGCCGGGTCCGGTAAGAAAGCTTCTCAGTCAGGGCGAGCTCTGCAGCTGCCAGCCCCTGACTCGTATTAGTATTGCCCCCACTGAGCTTCTGCTGTTTCTTCATATGACTGTTTCTTGTCTCTACTCTCCTTGACTCCAGGCTCAGGCCCCTGGACAGGGCCTGCCTGTGGAGCAGAGCCCATAGAGCAGCTCTGCTCCCTGTCTTCTCCTCTCAGAACTCCCTACCCTGCCTCAGCCCCAGGTTTATATAGGGGAAGTCCTTCCCCTCCCAAGACTGGGCAGGAGGTGTGGCATGCACAGGATCCCTGACCAAAGGACCTCCCACCTGCTCTCAGACATAATATCTCTATCACTGTGGCAACCAGACCCCTGGGGTGTCACACATCCACTGAGGCCCCTGATCATGTGACCCCTGACTCTTCCCCTCCTGTGACCTCATCACAGCTCCTGTGCGCACAGAGCAGCCATATATGTGGTGGCGGCTCTGCAGGTGGAGGTATGTGGGGATCCCCCATTACTGGGCGCAGGGGGCATTAACCCCTTGAGCACAGAGACTCTTTTGGGGTCTTGTGTTGCCCCTTTATAAGAATCATAAGGTTTTTGTTCTGTTTCCTGTAATAGATACATACGACCCAACTATGGAGACAGGAAGGGAGGAAACGTATTGTTCTCATAGTAAAGGGCCCCTTTACTGGCCCCACAGTGTAATGCCCCCATTATGCCCCTTATACAGAATGTATGATGCCCCCACACAGTGTAATGCCCCCATTATGCCCCTTATGTAGGATGCATGATGCCCCCCACAGTGTAATGCCCCCATTATACCCCTTATGCAGTATGTATGATGCCCCCACACAGTGTAATGCCCCCATTATGCCCCTTATGTAGGATGCATGATGCCCCCCACAGTGTAATGCCCCCATTATACCCCTTATGCAGGATGCATGATGCCCCCACACAGTGTAATGCCCCCATTATGCCCCTTATGCAGGATGTATGATGCCCCCACACAGTGTAATGCCCCCATTATGCCCCTTATGCAGTATGTATGATGCCCCCCACACAGTGTAATGCCCCCATTATGCCCCTTATGCAGGATGTATGATGCCCCCACACAGTGTTATGCCCCTTATGCAGGATGTATGATGCCCCCCACACAGTGTAATGCCCCCATTATGCCCCTTATGCAGGATGTATGATGCCCCCACACAGTGTAATGCCCCCATTATGCCCCTTATGCAGTATACATGATGCCCCCACACAGTGTAATGCCCCCATTATGCTCCTTATGCAGTATGTATGATGCCCCCACACAGTGTAATGCCCCCATTATGCCCCTTATGCAGTATGTATGATGCCCCCACACAGTGTAATGCCCCATTATGCCCCTTATACAGTATATATGATGCCCCACACAGTGTAATGCCCCCATTATGCCCCTTATACAGTATGTATGATGCACCACACAGTGTATGCCACCATTATGCCCCTCATGCAGTATGTATGATGCTCCCACACAGTGTAATGCCCCCATTATGCCCCTTATACAAGATGTATGATGCTACCACACAATGTAATGCCCCCATTATGCCCCTTATGCAGTATGTATGATGCCCCCACACAGTGTATTGCCCCCATTATGCCCCTTATGCAGTATGTATGATGCCCCAAAAAGTTTAATGCCCCCATTATGCCCCTTATGTAGTATGTATTATGCCCCCACACAGTGTAATGCCCCCATTATGCCCCTTATGCAGTATGCAGGACATTGCTAGACCTCATGTGGCTGGAGTGTGTCAGCAGTTTCTGCAAGGTGAAGGCATTGAAGCTATGGACTGGCCCGCCTGTTCCCCAGACCTGAATCCGATTGAGCACATCTGGGACATCATGTCTCGCTCCATCTGTGTCACCCTGGCCTGGATGCCACAAAATGTATTAAAGCTGTGTCTGAGAGCAAGGGGGAGGTTCTCTAGTCAGGGGAACATTAGCATGCAATGCCTCCTGTCTCAGGCCAGTAGGGGGAGCAGGCTGCCCCTATAAAAACTGGTGCTGGGGGCAGGGTTAGAGAGAACTGGATGGCCTGTCTCAGCATTGAGACTTGTCCCAGAGCAGAACAGGGACAGACAGTTGCACTGCACCTAAGAGGAAGTGTGGCAGGAGGAGAGCCACAAGCCAGAGACAAGAGGCGAAGAGAGCCTGTCTTGGCAGAAAGAGGACTTAATTTACCAGACTTTGGTGTCTGAGGCTGAGAGGATTCCACATCCCCCAGCAGAGAACCAGTCCGCAGGGGACTGTATATTCCTTGGCCTAAGAAGCCTGGAGGCCCTGCCACAACAGAAGGGACCAGTAAAGCCGTACAAGGCTGGGAGCAGAAAGGAACCCACGTCGCAGGCCATACAGGCGAGAATACACAGAAAGCTTGGAAACGTGGGCTGTTACCCTATCAGGAGGAGATAGCCAGAAGGAGCGCAGAAAGCACGGTAGGCCTACACCCTTACCCTGACCAGGGCCAATTTCCCCGTTGCTCTCAGACATCCAGGTCCCCCTCCTAGCCGGGACTGTTTATGGGTCAATTTACCTGTTCTAGTAAAGACCCTGGACTGCAACCTGTTGTCTGTGTGCTCCTTGCTTCTCCAGCACTATCAGCACTGGGACTCTCACCACCATCACTCCCACCATCCACTATACTGCCCTGGGGCCGCACTCTTCCCGTGGGGAGTCACACTACCCTAGCTGCACACCTCATCAGCCCCAGCGGTCGGCATGCAGCGGCGGTTCCTAATAACCGCAATCCACGGGTGGCGTAGTCGGACATAATCAATAGCACATAACGGACTACCACTGGCCTGACCACCCTGAGCCACGGAACCGGGTTGCCACTACTACTCCCATCGTTCCCAGACTGCCCGGATCCGAGTGCCCCACGGCCCAAGGGGCGAGTCAGCTTTGGCGTAGTCGGCAGGATTTCATGCCCGCAACCACCGGGTACTGCGTGCCTGAAAAAGACTTTTGTGACTTACCTGTGGCGAAGTTTCCCGCCGTCCGGAGTCGTTTCCCGCCATCCGGAGCCGATTCCCGCCATCAGACGCCATCTTGGACTGTTTCCCGCCGTCTTCTGCCGTCTTCCCGCCATCCGCAGCTGTTTCTCGCCATCGGACGCCATCTTCAGGACGCCGCGCGGGAAGAAGAGGGGCGTGGACTTCAAAACCGCGCGAGATCCGAAGCTCCGCCCCACGCACCGACGTTGCGCAAGGTCCTGGAAGGGAGAGAGAGCGACGCTGACGTCATCAGGACGCGACGCAAGGTCCTCGTCCAGAGCAGCAGCAGCGGAGCCGCGGCCTACAGAAGAGGATCGTCGGAAGGTAGGCCACGCTTAACTAGGGGGGAGGAAGATGTCGGACACAGAGGCGCCCACTACCACCAACGCAGCTGCAGCAGCGGTGATGCCCTTTTCCCTGCCCTACATCCCTGGAGCGGCCTAGCTGCCCAAATACTCAGGGGAGCCCCATGCCCTAACTGACTTCAAGGAAAGGCTATACAGTTTGTTCCACGTTTACCCCCTGACAGAGGAACAGAAGGTCAGCATATTGACAGGGCAGTTAACTGGCGCAGCCCAAAGGGAGGTAAAATCATGGCCCACTGAGGATAAAAGGACTGTGAAGGGTATTCTGGCCCGGCTGCGGGGTACCTTTGACACACGTACCTCCGCTGAGATTAAAATGAGGTTCTATGGATGTAAGCAGCGGGCACAGGACAGCATCAGAGACTATGCCCTAAATCTGCAGGAAGCCTTGAGGGCTATTCAACAAACTGACCCTGGCAGTGTGCAGGAAACGGATAAGCTGCTAACAGAACAATTCATAGAAGGTCTGCTGTCTAGCGCCCACAGGGCCCAACTGCGTCTCATGTTCTTTCAGAACCCCGACCTAACCTTTGCCCAATTTAAGGACAGGGCCATAAGGGTGCTCCGTGAATCTGCAACCAGTGGCGCTATAACCCCCCGGCGCCCTGCTCTCACCAACCACCAGGAGGCGGCGCCCTCCTCTATGGATCCCGTGGGGGCTGATGCACAGGCTCTGAACCAAGCCCCGTCGAAAGACCTGCACCACCAAGTCCAGGAGCTGACCAGGAGCGTCGCGGCATTGACCAGGACCGTCCAGGCGTTGCAAGTGGACCCGCCAAGACCCATCGAGCTGGCTTCAAGTCCGGAGGATGTCCCGTGGCGTCGACAGAGGAGGATCCCGTCGTTCCGAGGGAGGCCCACAGACCGCTACGCAGAGGATGGACAGCCCATTTGCCGTCGATGCAACCAGCCCGGACACATTTCCAGGTACTGTAATTTAAAAGGGTCCAACCTGGGGCAAAGGGCCAACCCCCAGGCATAAGATCACCAGGCCCTTACAATTGGCGTAATAAGTACGTTGGGGGGCGCCCGGTTTTACCCATGGTGCTGGACGGTATCCCCATGAGCGCCTTGCTGGATAATAGGTCACAAGTAACCACTATCCCTTATGTACTTTTTAAGCAGTATTGGACTGATGCTGATATCACACGGTATCCAGACAATAACTTGAGCATCATCGCCAGTAATGGCTTACCCGTGCCGCAGATGGGGTTCAAGGAGATGACCATTAAAATTGGTAAAGTTGAACTGCCGGCACAGGGGGTGATTATTGTGGACATTGACCGTCGTGAAAGTCACCCTAAAATAACTGTGGGTACTAACGTAATTGAAAATTGTCTTTCAGAGGTAATTGTAATTCTACAACAGGTGGCGGTGAATGCTAGTTCCAGCCAACAGAGAGTCCTCAACAAGGAGATAAAAGCCCTGATGAGACGGCAGCAGGTAGAACTGTCTGGTGGTGAGATCGGTAGCGTAAGACTGAGTGACCCATTCCCCATTTCCATGCCTCCCAAAAGTGAAATGATGATCTGGTGTCGGACTGCAATCGGGTTGAGAGGTAGAGACTACCAAGCCATGGTAGAACCCGTGTACTCAGACAGCAGGCCCACCATTTTGACAGCCCGGGGGGTGGTTGATGTCCGTCATGGGAGGGTGCCCGTCCGCATCCTCAACATTGGGGAGAGGGAAGTACACTTACCCAGGTACGCTACACTCGCCAAACTGTTTGTTGTCGAACACAAAGCTATCAGGGCCGTGGAACCCTTGCCTCCATCTCCTCAGGCGGAGGGTAATGGCTCCCAGAAACAAAAGGAGGACTGGTGCCAGAAACTCCATGTGGGTGCTGACTCCACTCCCCTGCACCAAAAACAAGGAGTCTACCGGGTGGTACAGGAGTACGAGAGAGTCTTTAGTAAGCACCCGCTAGACTTCGGCAGAGTAAAAGGGATAGAACACCACATCCCCACAGGGAGCCACCCACCAATAAAAGAGAGGCACAGACCTGTACCCCCTGCACATTATCAGAACGCAAAGGGCATGCTAAGAGAGATGAAAGAAGCTGGGGTTATTAGAGACAGCTGTAGCCCCTGGGCAGCCCCCTTGGTTCTGGTCAAAAAGAAAGACGGCACCATGAGAATGTGCGTGGACTATAGACAAATCAACCGTATCACCCACAAAGACGCATATCCGCTGTCTAGAATAGAGGAGTCTTTAGCCGCACTAAAATCTGCTAACTTCTTTTCTACTTTGGACCTTACTAGCGGGTACTGGCAGGTTCCTGTGGCAGAGGCTGACAAGGAGAAGACTGTCTTCACCACCCCGATGGGACTGAGTGAGTTCAACTGTATGCCCTTCGGGCTCTGCAACGCACCAGGGACCTTCCAGAGGCTGATGGAATGATGTCTAGGGCACCGAAACTTCGAGACGGTCCTCCTTTACCTGGACGACGTGATCGTCTATTCGAAGACCTACGAGGACCACCTAAAGCACCTGGCCGAGGTGTTCGAAGCCCTGGCAGGCTATGGCCTGAAGGTGAAACCATCGAAGTGTCACCTGCTGAAACCAAAGGACCAGTACCTAGGGCACGTGGTAAGCGCGGAAGGAGTGGCCCCCGACCCTGACAAGGTCACGGCAATCAAGAGCTGGCCAAGCCCCTCGAACATCAAAGAGGTGAGACAGTTTCTCGGGTTGGTAGGCTACTACCGAAGGTTCATCCCCGGGTTCACTAAGATGGCAGCTCCTATGCAGGACCTCCTGATCGGACAGTCTAAGTCCAGGAGCCAAAAGCCGCCCTTCAAGTGGGATAAACCGGAAGAGGAGTCCTTCCGCCAGCTAAAGATGGCCCTCACAGGGGACGAGATCCTGGCCTACCCTGATTATGGCCAGCCTTTCATTCTCCACACAGATGCCAGTAATGTGGGACTGGGAGCCGTACTGTTCCAAAACCAACAGGGCAGAGAAAGGGTGATCGCGTACGCCAGCCGGAAGCTGAGACCCACCAAGAGGAACCCGGAGAATTACAGCTCCTTCAAGCTAGAATTCTTGGCGGTGGTGTGGGCCGTGACGGAACGCTTCAAGCATTACCTGGCCTCCGCAAAGTTCACCGTGTACACGGACAACAACCCGTTGACACACCTGGACAATGCAAGACTGGGTGCCCTAGAACAGCGGTGGATGGCCCGTCTCTCCAACTATGACTGATCAAGTACCGGGCCGGCAAAACCAATGCCAACGCTGACGCCCTATCGAGGATGCCTCACTTATCTGAAGGTGACGAAGACCCAGAAGAGCTGGAGGAGGTAGAACTCCCCGCGTTTCACCGGTATGGAGCTGCTCAATACTCCCACCGCGTGAAGGAGGAGGATCTAACAACCGTGATGATAAATCCCCTACCTCAACACAGCTGGGCCGAGACCCAAGATAGTGACCCTGCCATCCGCCTGGTGAAAGATCTGCTGACCCAGGAAGATGCCCGCATAGATCCGGATGCTCCAGAGGAAGCCAAGCAGCTATGGAAAGAGAAGAGCAAGCTGTTCCTCTACGAAGGCAAGTTGTGCAGAAGGATTGTCAACCACCGTACGCACGAGCTGACCTGGCAAGTCGTGGTCCCAAGGCGGGATGCAGCTATGGTCCTGGGGGCTTACCATGACAGAGCGGGACACATCGGTTCGGTTGGAAGAAACTGGAGTTCCTACTAAGAGGAAGGTTCTTTTGGGTCGGCATGAGAGGAGCTGTAGAAAAATGGTGCAGAGACTGTGGCCCTTGTCACCTAAGGAGGAAGGACCGCACCAGCCAGAAGACACCCTTGAGGCCCATCGTCACCACGCAGCCTCTTGAGCTGGTAGCTCTGGACCATGTCAAATTGGCTCCCAGCCGGTCAGGATACATCTATGCCCTGACAATCGTGGACCACTATTCCCGTTTTCTAGTGGTGGTCCCAGTAAAAGACTTGACAGCCCAAACAGCGGCCAGAGCCTTCCAGCAATATTTCTGCCGTCCACACGGGTATCCGGAACAGGTCCTGACAGACCAGGGTCCAGCGTTCGAGGCTGAAATCTTCCAGGAGTTCGGCAACCTCTATGGCTGTAAGAAGATTCGGACAACGCCTTACCACCCACAAACCAACGGGATGTGTGAGAAGATGAACAATATAGTCATTGATCTCCTGAAGACGTTGCCCCTGGAGGAGCGCAGCCTGTGGCCAGAAAAACTGCCGGACCTGATAGACTTATACAATCATATCCCGGTGAATGCTACCAACTGCACCCCGGCTTACCTGATGCGACCCAGACCGGGTAAGCTGCCTATAGACCTGGAGATGGGAGTCCTAACGCCTGAGGACACCTCCCCGGATGCGGACTGGGATACGGAAAGGCAACTGCAGTACAAGAAGGTGCAGTAGACTGTGGAGAAGAGCCTGGCCCAGGTGAGAGAGAGGCAAGAAAAACTCTTCAACCAACACGCCCCTGCTGGTCCCCTAGAACCTGGTGAGCAAGTCCTAAAGCGAAAAAGAAGGCTTCACAAGTTGGACGACCAGTGGGAAAGGGAACCCTACACCGTACTGCAGTCTGATCACGACAACCCGAAGGTGTGCGTGATCACCAAGGACGGAGGAGAAACCACTAGTACCGTCTCCAGAGACCATCTCAAAAGATGCCCCGAGCAACTCCGTAGTGCAGAAGAGGATCAGAGTGACCTTGAACCCGCAGAGGACAAGGAAGAACTGATCAGCACCGTTCTCGGAGAGTTCCCTCAGTCCTGGACTCGCATAAATGATGCCATAGTGGTACCCGTCCTGCATTTCCTGCAACCGGCACAGCAACAACCAACACCAGAGCCGGAAGGTGAAGAGGAGCAAGCGGTTCCAGAGGCAGAAGAGCCTGTACCAGCAGCCCAGGAGAGTCAACCCTCTGCTGACAGTGAGCCTGCCATGCCTGCGGTAAGCCAAAGGACCCACAGACAGCTGCCTTCCCTACCTGTACACCCAGCTGGTAGCTGTACCCCTAACGCTAGTGGGGAAAGCCAGGTTGGTCCACCACCAGACAGTGGGCTACGTAGGTCAACCAGGAGCACAAAGGGGCTGATACCCGCTCGCTGGAGAATATAGAGCGCACTAAAATTGTAAATAACCTTGTTGCCAAATGTTGAATTGTTTGCAAAGTTACATGCATGTTTGGTAATTCCGTGTTTCAGTTTCTTGCAGTTACTGTAAGGACTCACAGGTTATGGACTTTTTATAACCGGGACCTGGTATGGACTGCGTTCGGAGCCTAACCAAGGAATGAACTAAGACTGTGAAGGACTTGGGGTAGGACAGACCCCCACCTGGTTAAGGCTCCCCGTTGTATTGGTGATATGGACACCCGGTCACAGGCCACACTGTGACCTTAAGAACTCAATTTGTGCGTCGTCTGTCTATTAATGTCTATTAATGTTTTATTGTCTTTGTTTATTGTTTAGTCCCGGAGTACTAAATTTCACTAGGGGGGAATGTGTCACCCTGGCCTGGATGCCACAAAATGTATTAAAGCTGTGTCTGAGAGCAAGGGGGAGGTTCTCTAGTCAGGGGAACATTAGCATGCAATGCCTCCTGTCTCAGGCCAGTAGGGGGAGCAGGCTGCCCCTATAAAAGCTGGTGCTGGGGGCAGGGTTAGAGAGAACTGGATGGCCTGTCTCAGCATTGAGACTTGTCCCAGAGCAGAACAGGGACAGACAGTTGCACTGCACCTAAGAGGAAGTGTGGCAGGAGGAGAGCCACAAGCCAGAGACAAGAGGCGAAGAGAGCCTGTCTTGGCAGAAAGAGGACTTAATTTACCAGACTTTGGTGTCTGAGGCTGAGAGGATTCCACATCCCCCAGCAGAGAACCAGTCCGCAGGGGACTGTATATTCCTTGGCCTAAGAAGCCTGGAGGCCCTGCCACAACAGAAGGTACCAGTAAAGCCCTACAAGGCTGGGAGCAGAAAGGAACCCACGTCGCAGGCCATACAGGCGAGAATACACAGAAAGCTTGGAAACGTGGGCTGTTACCCTATCAGGAGGAGATAGCCAGAAGGAGCGCAGAAAGCACGGTGGCCTACACCCTCACCCTGACCAGGGCCAATTTCCCCGTTGCTCTCAGACATCCAGGTCCCCCTCCTAGCCGGGACTGTTTATGGGTCAATTTACCTGTTCTAGTAAAGACCCTGGACTGCAACCTGTTGTCTGTGTGCTCCTTGCTTCTCCAGCACTATCAGCACTGGGACTCTCACCACCATCACTCCCACCATCCACTATACTGCCCTGGGGCCGTACTCTTCCCGTGGGGAGTCACACTACCCTAGCTGCACACCTCATCAGCCCCAGCGGTCGGCATGCAGCGGCGGTTCCTAATAACCGCAAATCCACGGGTGGCGTAGTCGGACATAAACATCAGCACATAACGGACTACCACTGGCCTGACCACCCTGAGCCACGAAACCGGGTTGCCACTACTACTCCCATCGTTCCCCTACTGCCCGGATACGAGTACCCCATGGCCCAGGGGGCGAGTCACATCCACCAACGTCGCGTTGCACCACTGACTGTTCAGGAGTTGGCTGATGCTTTAGTCTAGGTCTGGGAGGAGATCCCACAGGAGACCATCCGCAACCTCATCAGGAGCATGCCCAGGCGTTGTAGGGAGGTCATACAGGCACGTGGAGGCCACACACAATACTGAGCTTTCATCTGTGAAGAGCAGAGGGCACCAGTGGCGACTTTGCCAATCCTGGTGTTCTGTGGCAAATGTCAAGCGTCCTGCTCGGTGTTGGGCTGTGAGCACAACCCCCATCTGTGGACATCGGGCCCTCATACCACCCTCATGGAGTCGGTTTCTAACCGTTTGTGCAGACACATGCACATTTGTGGCCAGCTGGAGGTCATTTTGCAGGGCTCTGGCAGTGCTCCTCCTGTTCCTCCTTGCACAAAGGAGGAGGTAACGGTCCTGTTGCTGGGTTGTTGCCCTCCTATGGCTCCCTGCACATCTCCTGGTATCTGCTCCATGCTCTGGACACTGTGCTGACAGACACAGCTACACTTCTTGCCACAGCTCGCACTGATGTGCCATCCTGGATGAACGGCACTACCTGAGCAACTTCTATGGGTTGTACTGTAGACACTGCCTAATGCTAATGTACCTCTAGGGGTGAGAGCAATGGCAAAATGAAAAAGTGACCAAAACATCAGCCAAAAAGAATGAGAACAGAGAAATGGTCTGTGGTCACCACCTGCAGAACCACTCCTTTATAGGGGGTATCTGGCTAATTGCCTATCATTTCTACCAGTTGTCTGCTCCATTTGCACAACAGCAGGAGAAATTGATTCACAATCCGTGTTGCTTCATAACTGGACAGGTAGATTTCACAGAAGTGTTATTGACTTGGAGTTGTGATGATGAGGTGCACCTTTGGTCAAAATCAGAGGCTTCGTGTCCCGTTTGCAACAGGCTTGACCTTAAATGTTGCCGAAAGGCAACAAAGGATGACCTTTTGTTGCAAACGGGACACAAGATGGCCGACTTTTGTTGCCGGAATGCAACATCTGTTGCATTTGGGCAACAGGCTTGACCTTGATACATTGGAACTGGACTAAAGAGTCAATATGGTAGTATGACCTTCTGTACTATAGTAATATATAGGGACTGATGGGGGAAATTTGTTTTTTGGCATTTGGGACGCTTACGCACGCGGTGGGATGCGCTAAATTTTTTTCAGGGTTAAGGCAAAATTTTTGCTCGAAACTGCGCGCTCTGCGGCCTGAAATATCGCTCCTGAGGGGGTATACGCAATAAAAATGCAAAAAAATGTAACATTAGGGTTGGCTAAATCACTTACCTGATTGACCAATAGCCAGCCCTCATTGACTTTTTTGTTGACATTGTGTGTTCTGAGGAAACTCCACCGGGTGGCAATGTTGTCCAACTTTTTAATTTTTTATTTTAGGATTGTAAAAACACCAGATGGCAATGTTTCTCTTTCTAATGTGCACGCAAGCATGAGAGCTGGCTGCTGGTTGTCCTGGATTACCTGCATCCAGCCCTCATATTGGGCATATAATGTATATAGCCAACTCTCAAATTTTTTTTGCTTTAATAACACTAAGGCTATGTAACCACGATGCAGAAATGAAGCATTTTGTTCACGGCTGCCTCTAGCCAGCCCCCCAATTTTTTTTTTCTTTAATAACACAAACACCATGAGGGCTGGCTATCGTGTGTCCACGGCTGCCTCTAGCCAGCCCCCCAATTTTTTTTTTCTTTAATAACACAAACACCATGAGGGCTGGCTATCGTGTGTTCACGGATGCCTCTAGCCAGCCCCCCAATTTTTTTTTTTCTTTAATAACACAAACACCATGAGGGCTGGCTATCGTGTATCCACGGCTACCTCTAGCCAGCCCCCCAATTTTTTTTTTCTTTAATAACACAAGCACCATGAGGGCTGGCTATCGTGTGTCCACGGCTGCCTCTAGCCAGCCCCCCAATTTTTTTTTTCTTTAATAACACAAACACCATGAGGGCTGGCTATCGTGTGTCCACGGCTGCCTCTAGCCAGCCCCCCAATTTTTTTTTTCTTTAATAACACAAACACCATGAGGGCTGGCTATCGTGTGTCCACGGCTGCCTCTAGCCAGCCCCCCAATTTTTTTTTTCTTTAATAACACAAACACCATGAGGGCTGGCTATCGTGTGTTCACGGATGCCTCTAGCCAGCCCCCCAATTTTTTTTTTTCTTTAATAACACAAACACCATGAGGGCTGGCTATCGTGTATCCACGGCTACCTCTAGCCAGCCCCCCAATTTTTTTTTTCTTTAATAACACAAGCACCATGAGGGCTGGCTATCGTGTGTCCACGGCTGCCTCTAGCCAGCCCCCCAATTTTTCTTTTCTTTAATAACACAAACACCATGAGGGCTGGCTATCGTGTGTCCACGGCTGCCTCTAGCCAGCCCCCCAATTTTTTTTTTCTTTAATAACACAAACACCATGAGGGCTGGCTATCGTGTGTCCACGGCTGCCTCTAGCCAGCCCCCCAATTTTTTTTTTCTTTAATAACACAAACACCATGAGGGCTGGCTATCGTGTGTCCACGGCTGCCTCTAGCCAGCCCCCCAATTTTTTTTTTCTTTAATAACACAAACACCATGAGGGCTGGCTATCGTGTGTTCACGGCTGCCTCTAGCCAGCCCCCCAATTTTTTTTTTCTTTAATAACACAAACACCATGAGGGCTGGCTATCGTGTGTCCACGGCTGCCTCTAGCCAGCCCCCCAAATATTTTTTTTCTTTAATAACACAAACACCATGAGGGCTGGCTATCGTGTGTTCACGGCTGCCTCTAGCCAGCCCCCCAATTTTTTTTTTCTTTAATAACACAAACACCATGAGGGCTGGCTATCGTGTGTTCACAGATGCCTCTAGCCAGCCCCCCAATTTTTTTTTTTCTTTAATAACACAAACACCATGAGGGCTGGCTATCGTGTATCCACGGCTACCTCTAGCCAGCCCCCCAATTTTTTTTTTCTTTAATAACACAAGCACCATGAGGGCTGGCTATCGTGTGTCCACGGCTGCCTCTAGCCAGCCCCCCAATTTTTTTTTTTCTTTAATAACACAAACACCATGAGGGCTGGCTATCGTGTGTTCACGGCTGCCTCTAGCCAGCCCCCCAATTTTTTTTTTCTTTAATAACACAAACACCATGAGGGCTGGCTATCGTGTGTCCACGGCTGCCTCTAGCCAGCCCCCCAAGTATTTTTTTTCTTTAATAACACAAACACCATGAGGGCTGGCTATCGTGTGTTCACGGCTGCCTCTAGCCAGCCCCCCAATTTTTTTTTTCTTTAATAACACAAACACCATGAGGGCTGGCTATCGTGTGTTCACGGCTGCCTCTAGCCAGCCCCCCAATTTTTTTTTTTCTTTAATAACACAAACACCATGAGGGCTGGTTATCGTGTGTCCACGGCTGCCTCTAGCCAGCCCCCTAATTTTTTTTTTCTTTAATAACACAAACACCATGAGGGCTGGCTATCGTGTGTCCACAGCTGCCTCTAGCCAGCCCCCCAATTTTTTTTTTCTTTAATAACACAAACACCATGAGGGCTGGCTATCGTGTGTTCACGGCTGCATCTAGCCAGCCCCCCAATTTTTTTTTTTTCTTTAATAACACAAACACCATGAGGGCTGGCTATCGTGTGTCCACGGCTGCCTCTAGCCAGCCCCCTAATTTTTTTTTTCTTTAATAACACAAACACCATGAGGGCTGGCTATCGTGTGTCCACAGCTGCCTCTAGCCAGCCCCCCAATTTTTTTTTTCTTTAATAACACAAACGCCATGAGGGCTAGCTATCGTGTGTTCACGGCTGCCTCTAGCCAGCCCCCCAATTTTTTTTTTTCTTTAATAACACAAACACCATGAGGGCTGGCTATCGTGTATCCACGGCTACCTCTAGCCAGCCCCCCAATTTTTTTTTTCTTTAATAACACAAGCACCATGAGGGCTGGCTATCGTGTGTCCACGGCTGCCTCTAGCCAGCCCCCCAATTTTTTTTTTCTTTAATAACACAAACACCATGAGGGCTGGCTATCGTGTGTCCATGGCTGCCTCCAGCCAGCCCCCCAATTTTTTTTTTCTTTAATAACACAAACACCATGAGGGCTGACTATTGTCTGTTCACGGCTGCCTCTAGCCAGCCCCCCAATTTTTTTTTTCTTTAATAACACAAACACCATGAGGGCTGGCTATCGTGTGTCCACGGCTGCCTCTAGCCAGCCCCCCAATTTTTTTTTTCTTTAATAACACAAACACCATGAGGGCTGGCTATCGTGTGTTCACGGCTGCCTCTAGCCAGCCCCCCAATTTTTTTTTTCTTTAATAACACAAACACCATGAGGGCTGGCTATCGTGTGTCCACGGCTGCCTCTAGCCAACCCTCAAATTTTTTTTTCTTTAATAACACAAACACCATGAGGGCTGGCTATCGTGTGTCCACGGCTGCCTCTAGCCAGCCCCCCAATTTTTGTTTTTCTTTAATAACACAAACACCATGAGGGCTGGCTATCGTGTGTTCACGGCTGCCTCTAGCCAGCCCCCCAATTTTTTTTTTCTTTAATAACACAAACACCATGAGGGCTGGCTATCATGTGTCCATGGCTGCCTATAGCCAGCCCCCCAATTTTTTTTTTCTTTAATAACACAAACACCATGAGGGCTGGCTATCGTGTGTTCACGGCTGCCTCTAGCCAGCCCCCCAATTTTTTTTTTTTCTTTAATAACACAAACACCATGAGGGCTGGCTATCGTGTGTTCACGGCTGCCTCTAGCCAGCCCCCCAATTTTTTTTTTCTTTAATAACACAAACACCATGAGGGCTGGCTATCGTGTATCCACGGCTACCTCTAGCCAGCCCCCCAATTTTTTTTTTCTTTAATAACACAAGCACCATGAGGCCTGGCTATCGTGTGTTCACGGCTGCCTCTAGCCAGCCCCCCAATTTTTTTTTTCTTTAATAACACAAACACCATTAGGGCTGGCTATCGTGTGTCCACGGCTGCCTCTAGCCAGCCACCCAAATATTTTTTTTCTTTAATAACACAAACACCATGAGGGCTGGCTATCGTGTGTTCACGGCTGCCTCTAGCCAGCCCCCTAATTTTTTTTTTCTTTAATAACACAAACACCATGAGGGCTGGCTATCGTGTGTCCACGGCTGCCTCTAGCCAGCCCCCCAATTTTTTTTTTTCTTTAATAACACAAACACCATGAGGGCTGGCTATCGTGTGTTCACGGCTGCCTCTAGCCAGCCCCCCAATTTTTTTTTTTCTTTAATGACACAAACACCATGAGGGCTGGCTATCGTGTATCCACGGCTACCTCTAGCCAGCCCCCCAATTTTTTTTTTCTTTAATAACACAAGCACCATGAGGGCTGGCTATCGTGTGTCCACGGCTGCCTCTAGCCAGCCCCCCAATTTTTTTTTTCTTTAATAACACAAACACCATGAGGGCTGGCTATCATGTGTCCACGGCTGCCTCTAGCCAGCCCCCCAATTTTTTTTGTTCTTTAATAACACAAACACCATGAGGGCTGGCTATCGTGTGTTCACGGCTGCCTCTAGCCAGCCCCCCAATTTTTTTTTTCTTTAATAACACAAACACCATGAGGGCTGGCTATCGTGTGTTCACGGCTGCCTCTAGCCAGCCCCCCAATTTTTTTTTTCTTTAATAACACAAACACCATGAGGGCTCGCTATCATGTGTCCACGGCTGCCTCTAGCCAGCCCCCCAATTTTTTTTTTCTTTAATAACACAAACACCATGAGGGCTGGCTTTCGTGTGTTCACGGCTGCCTCTAGACAGCCCCCCAATTTTTTTTTTCTTTAATAACACAAACACCATGAGGGCTGGCTATCGTGTGTCCACGGCTGCCTCTAGCCAGCCCCCCAATTTTTTTTTTTTCTTTAATAACACAAACAACATGAGGGCTGGCTATCGTGTGTTCACGGCTGCCTCTAGCCAGCCCCCCAATTTTTTTTTTCTTTAATAACACAAACACCATGAGGGCTGGCTATCGTGTGTCCACGGCTGCCTCTAGCCAACCCCCAAATTTTTTTTTCTTTAATAACACAAACACCATGAGGGCTGGCTATCGTGTGTCCACGGCTGCCTCTAGCCAGCCCCCCAATTTTTGTTTTTCTTTAATAACACAAACACCATGAGGGCTGGCTATCGTGTGTTCACGGCTGCCTCTAGCCAGCCCCCCAATTTTTTTTTCTTTAATAACACAAACACCATGAGGGCTGGCTATCATGTGTCCATGGCTGCCTTTAGCCAGCACCCCAATTTTTTTTTTCTTTAATAACACAAACACTATGAGGGCTGGCTATCGTGTGTTCACGGCTGCCTCTAGCCAGCCCCCCAATTTTTTTTTTTCTTTAATAACACAAACACCATGAGGGCTGGCTATCGTGTGTTCACGGCTGCCTCTAGCCAGCCCCCCAATTTTTTTTTTTCTTTAATAACACAAACACCATGAGGGCTGGCTATCGTGTATCCACGGCTACCTCTAGCCAGCCCCCTAATTTTTTTTTCTTTAATAACACAAGCACCATGAGGCCTGGCTATCGTGTGTCCACGGCTGCCTCTAGCCAGCCCCCCAATTTTTTTTTCTTTAATAACACAAACACCATGAGGGCTGGCTATCATGTGTCCACGGCTGCCTCTAGCCAGCCCCCCAATTTTTTTTTTCTTTAATAACACAAACACCATGAGGACTGGCTATCGTGTGTTCACGGCTGCCTCTAGCCAGCCCCCCAATTTTTTTTTTCTTTAATAACACAAACACCATGAGGGCTGGCTATCGTGTGTTCACGGCTGCCTCTAGCCAGCCCCCCAATTTTTTTTTTCTTTAATAACACAAACACCATGAGGGCTGGCTATCGTGTATCCACGGCTACCTCTAGCCAGCCCCCCAATTTTTTTTTTCTTTAATAACACAAGCACCATGAGGCCTGGCTATCGTGTGTTCACGGCTGCCTCTAGCCAGCCCCCCAATTTTTTTTTTCTTTAATAACACAAACACCATTAGGGCTGGCTATCGTGTGTCCACGGCTGCCTCTAGCCAGCCACCCAAATATTTTTTTTCTTTAATAACACAAACACCATGAGGGCTGGCTATCGTGTGTTCACGGCTGCCTCTAGCCAGCCCCCTAATTTTTTTTTCTTTAATAACACAAACACCATGAGGGCTGGCTATCGTGTGTCCACGGCTGCCTCTAGCCAGCCCCCCAATTTTTTTTTTCTTTAATAACACAAACACCATGAGGGCTGGCTATCGTGTGTTCACGGCTGCCTCTAGCCAGCCCCCCAATTTTTTTTTTTCTTTAATAACACAAACACCATGAGGGCTGGCTATCGTGTATCCACGGCTACCTCTAGCCAGCCCCCCAATTTTTTTTTTCTTTAATAACACAAGCACCATGAGGGCTGGCTATCGTGTGTCCACGGCTGCCTCTAGCCAGCCCCCCAATTTTTTTTTTCTTTAATAACACAAACACCATGAGGGCTGGCTATCATGTGTCCACGGCTGCCTCTAGCCAGCCCCCCAATTTTTTTTTTCTTTAATAACACAAACACCATGAGGGCTGGCTATCGTGTGTTCACGGCTGCCTCTAGCCAGCCCCCCAATTTTTTTTTTCTTTAATAACACAAACACCATGAGGGCTGGCTATCGTGTGTTCACGGCTGCCTCTAGCCAGCCCCCCAATTTTTTTTTTCTTTAATAACACAAACACCATGAGGGCTGGCTATCGTGTGTCCACAGCTGCCTCTAGCCAGCCCCCCAATTTTTTTTTTCTTTAATAACACAAACGCCATGAGGGCTAGCTATCGTGTGTTCACGGCTGCCTCTAGCCAGCCCCCCAATTTTTTTTTTTCTTTAATAACACAAACACCATGAGGGCTGGCTATCGTGTATCCACGGCTACCTCTAGCCAGCCCCCCAATTTTTTTTTTCTTTAATAACACAAGCACCATGAGGGCTGGCTATCGTGTGTCCACGGCTGCCTCTAGCCAGCCCCCCAATTTTTTTTTTCTTTAATAACACAAACACCATGAGGGCTGGCTATCGTGTGTCCATGGCTGCCTCCAGCCAGCCCCCCAATTTTTTTTTTCTTTAATAACACAAACACCATGAGGGCTGACTATTGTCTGTTCACGGCTGCCTCTAGCCAGCCCCCCAATTTTTTTTTTCTTTAATAACACAAACACCATGAGGGCTGGCTATCGTGTGTCCACGGCTGCCTCTAGCCAGCCCCCCAATTTTTTTTTTCTTTAATAACACAAACACCATGAGGGCTGGCTATCGTGTGTTCACGGCTGCCTCTAGCCAGCCCCCCAATTTTTTTTTTCTTTAATAACACAAACACCATGAGGGCTGGCTATCGTGTGTCCACGGCTGCCTCTAGCCAACCCTCAAATTTTTTTTTCTTTAATAACACAAACACCATGAGGGCTGGCTATCGTGTGTCCACGGCTGCCTCTAGCCAGCCCCCCAATTTTTGTTTTTCTTTAATAACACAAACACCATGAGGGCTGGCTATCGTGTGTTCACGGCTGCCTCTAGCCAGCCCCCCAATTTTTTTTTTCTTTAATAACACAAACACCATGAGGGCTGGCTATCATGTGTCCATGGCTGCCTATAGCCAGCCCCCCAATTTTTTTTTTCTTTAATAACACAAACACCATGAGGGCTGGCTATCGTGTGTTCACGGCTGCCTCTAGCCAGCCCCCCAATTTTTTTTTTTTCTTTAATAACACAAACACCATGAGGGCTGGCTATCGTGTGTTCACGGCTGCCTCTAGCCAGCCCCCCAATTTTTTTTTTCTTTAATAACACAAACACCATGAGGGCTGGCTATCGTGTATCCACGGCTACCTCTAGCCAGCCCCCCAATTTTTTTTTTCTTTAATAACACAAGCACCATGAGGCCTGGCTATCGTGTGTTCACGGCTGCCTCTAGCCAGCCCCCCAATTTTTTTTTTCTTTAATAACACAAACACCATTAGGGCTGGCTATCGTGTGTCCACGGCTGCCTCTAGCCAGCCACCCAAATATTTTTTTTCTTTAATAACACAAACACCATGAGGGCTGGCTATCGTGTGTTCACGGCTGCCTCTAGCCAGCCCCGTAATTTTTTTTTTCTTTAATAACACAAACACCATGAGGGCTGGCTATCGTGTGTCCACGGCTGCCTCTAGCCAGCCCCCCAATTTTTTTTTTTCTTTAATAACACAAACACCATGAGGGCTGGCTATCGTGTGTTCACGGCTGCCTCTAGCCAGCCCCCCAATTTTTTTTTTTCTTTAATAACACAAACACCATGAGGGCTGGCTATCGTGTATCCACGGCTACCTCTAGCCAGCCCCCCAATTTTTTTTTTCTTTAATAACACAAGCACCATGAGGGCTGGCTATCGTGTGTCCACGGCTGCCTCTAGCCAGCCCCCCAATTTTTTTTTTCTTTAATAACACAAACACCATGAGGGCTGGCTATCATGTGTCCACGGCTGCCTCTAGCCAGCCCCCCAATTTTTTTTGTTCTTTAATAACACAAACACCATGAGGGCTGGCTATCGTGTGTTCACGGCTGCCTCTAGCCAGCCCCCCAATTTTTTTTTTCTTTAATAACACAAACACCATGAGGGCTGGCTATCGTGTGTTCACGGCTGCCTCTAGCCAGCCCCCCAATTTTTTTTTTCTTTAATAACACAAACACCATGAGGGCTCGCTATCATGTGTCCACGGCTGCCTCTAGCCAGCCCCCCAATTTTTTTTTTCTTTAATAACACAAACACCATGAGGGCTGGCTTTCGTGTGTTCACGGCTGCCTCTAGACAGCCCCCCAATTTTTTTTTTCTTTAATAACACAAACACCATGAGGGCTGGCTATCGTGTGTCCACGGCTGCCTCTAGCCAGCCCCCCAATTTTTTTTTTTCTTTAATAACACAAACAACATGAGGGCTGGCTATCGTGTGTTCACGGCTGCCTCTAGCCAGCCCCCCAATTTTTTTTTTCTTTAATAACACAAACACCATGAGGGCTGGCTATCGTGTGTCCACGGCTGCCTCTAGCCAACCCCCAAATTTTTTTTTCTTTAATAACACAAACACCATGAGGGCTGGCTATCGTGTGTCCACGGCTGCCTCTAGCCAGCCCCCCAATTTTTGTTTTTCTTTAATAACACAAACACCATGAGGGCTGGCTATCATGTGTCCACGGCTGCCTCTAGCCAGCCCCCCAATTTTTTTTTTCTTTAATAACACAAACACCATGAGGACTGGCTATCGTGTGTTCACGGCTGCCTCTAGCCAGCCCCCCAATTTTTTTTTCTTTAATAACACAAACACCATGAGGGCTGGCTATCATGTGTCCACGGCTGCCTCTAGCCAGCCCCCCAATTTTTTTTTTCTTTAATAACACAAACACCATGAGGACTGGCTATCGTGTGTTCACGGCTGCCTCTAGCCAGCCCCCCAATTTTTTTTTTCTTTAATAACACAAACACCATGAGGGCTGGCTATCGTGTGTTCACGGCTGCCTCTAGCCAGCCCCCCAATTTTTTTTTTCTTTAATAACACAAACACCATGAGGGCTGGCTATCGTGTATCCACGGCTACCTCTAGCCAGCCCCCCAATTTTTTTTTTCTTTAATAACACAAACACCATGAGGGCTGGCTATCGTGTGTTCACGGCTGCCTCTAGCCAGCCCCCCAATTTTTTTTTTCTTTAATAACACAAACGCCATGAGGGCTAGCTATCGTGTGTTCACGGCTGCCTCTAGCCAGCCCCCCAATTTTTTTTTTTCTTTAATAACACAAACACCATGAGGGCTGGCTATCGTGTATCCACGGCTACCTCTAGCCAGCCCCCCAATTTTTTTTTTCTTTAATAACACAAGCACCATGAGGGCTGGCTATCGTGTGTCCACGGCTGCCTCTAGCCAGCCCCCCAATTTTTTTTTTCTTTAATAACACAAACACCATGAGGGCTGGCTATCGTGTGTCCATGGCTGCCTCCAGCCAGCCCCCCAATTTTTTTTTTCTTTAATAACACAAACACCATGAGGGCTGACTATTGTCTGTTCACGGCTGCCTCTAGCCAGCCCCCCAATTTTTTTTTTCTTTAATAACACAAACACCATGAGGGCTGGCTATCGTGTGTCCACGGCTGCCTCTAGCCAGCCCCCCAATTTTTTTTTTCTTTAATAACACAAACACCATGAGGGCTGGCTATCGTGTGTTCACGGCTGCCTCTAGCCAGCCCCCCAATTTTTTTTTTCTTTAATAACACAAACACCATGAGGGCTGGCTATCGTGTGTCCACGGCTGCCTCTAGCCAACCCTCAAATTTTTTTTTCTTTAATAACACAAACACCATGAGGGCTGGCTATCGTGTGTCCACGGCTGCCTCTAGCCAGCCCCCCAATTTTTGTTTTTCTTTAATAACACAAACACCATGAGGGCTGGCTATCGTGTGTTCACGGCTGCCTCTAGCCAGCCCCCCAATTTTTTTTTTCTTTAATAACACAAACACCATGAGGGCTGGCTATCATGTGTCCATGGCTGCCTATAGCCAGCCCCCCAATTTTTTTTTTCTTTAATAACACAAACACCATGAGGGCTGGCTATCGTGTGTTCACGGCTGCCTCTAGCCAGCCCCCCAATTTTTTTTTTTTCTTTAATAACACAAACACCATGAGGGCTGGCTATCGTGTGTTCACGGCTGCCTCTAGCCAGCCCCCCAATTTTTTTTTTCTTTAATAACACAAACACCATGAGGGCTGGCTATCGTGTATCCACGGCTACCTCTAGCCAGCCCCCCAATTTTTTTTTTCTTTAATAACACAAGCACCATGAGGCCTGGCTATCGTGTGTTCACGGCTGCCTCTAGCCAGCCCCCCAATTTTTTTTTTCTTTAATAACACAAACACCATTAGGGCTGGCTATCGTGTGTCCACGGCTGCCTCTAGCCAGCCACCCAAATATTTTTTTTCTTTAATAACACAAACACCATGAGGGCTGGCTATCGTGTGTTCACGGCTGCCTCTAGCCAGCCCCCTAATTTTTTTTTTCTTTAATAACACAAACACCATGAGGGCTGGCTATCGTGTGTCCACGGCTGCCTCTAGCCAGCCCCCCAATTTTTTTTTTTCTTTAATAACACAAACACCATGAGGGCTGGCTATCGTGTGTTCACGGCTGCCTCTAGCCAGCCCCCCAATTTTTTTTTTTCTTTAATAACACAAACACCATGAGGGCTGGCTATCGTGTATCCACGGCTACCTCTAGCCAGCCCCCCAATTTTTTTTTTCTTTAATAACACAAGCACCATGAGGGCTGGCTATCGTGTGTCCACGGCTGCCTCTAGCCAGCCCCCCAATTTTTTTTTTCTTTAATAACACAAACACCATGAGGGCTGGCTATCATGTGTCCACGGCTGCCTCTAGCCAGCCCCCCAATTTTTTTTGTTCTTTAATAACACAAACACCATGAGGGCTGGCTATCGTGTGTTCACGGCTGCCTCTAGCCAGCCCCCCAATTTTTTTTTTCTTTAATAACACAAACACCATGAGGGCTGGCTATCGTGTGTTCACGGCTGCCTCTAGCCAGCCCCCCAATTTTTTTTTTCTTTAATAACACAAACACCATGAGGGCTCGCTATCATGTGTCCACGGCTGCCTCTAGCCAGCCCCCCAATTTTTTTTTTCTTTAATAACACAAACACCATGAGGGCTGGCTTTCGTGTGTTCACGGCTGCCTCTAGACAGCCCCCCAATTTTTTTTTTCTTTAATAACACAAACACCATGAGGGCTGGCTATCGTGTGTCCACGGCTGCCTCTAGCCAGCCCCCCAATTTTTTTTTTTTCTTTAATAACACAAACAACATGAGGGCTGGCTATCGTGTGTTCACGGCTGCCTCTAGCCAGCCCCCCAATTTATTTTTTCTTTAATAACACAAACACCATGAGGGCTGGCTATCGTGTGTCCACGGCTGCCTCTAGCCAACCCCCAAATTTTTTTTTCTTTAATAACACAAACACCATGAGGGCTGGCTATCGTGTGTCCACGGCTGCCTCTAGCCAGCCCCCCAATTTTTGTTTTTCTTTAATAACACAAACACCATGAGGGCTGGCTATCGTGTGTTCACGGCTGCCTCTAGCCAGCCCCCCAATTTTTTTTTCTTTAATAACACAAACACCATGAGGGCTGGCTATCATGTGTCCATGGCTGCCTTTAGCCAGCACCCCAATTTTTTTTTTCTTTAATAACACAAACACTATGAGGGCTGGCTATCGTGTGTTCACGGCTGCCTCTAGCCAGCCCCCCAATTTTTTTTTTTCTTTAATAACACAAACACCATGAGGGCTGGCTATCGTGTGTTCACGGCTGCCTCTAGCCAGCCCCCCAATTTTTTTTTTTCTTTAATAACACAAACACCATGAGGGCTGGCTATCGTGTATCCACGGCTACCTCTAGCCAGCCCCCTAATTTTTTTTTCTTTAATAACACAAGCACCATGAGGCCTGGCTATCGTGTGTCCACGGCTGCCTCTAGCCAGCCCCCCAATTTTTTTTTCTTTAATAACACAAACACCATGAGGGCTGGCTATCATGTGTCCACGGCTGCCTCTAGCCAGCCCCCCAATTTTTTTTTTCTTTAATAACACAAACACCATGAGGACTGGCTATCGTGTGTTCACGGCTGCCTCTAGCCAGCCCCCCAATTTTTTTTTTCTTTAATAACACAAACACCATGAGGGCTGGCTATCGTGTGTTCACGGCTGCCTCTAGCCAGCCCCCCAATTTTTTTTTTCTTTAATAACACAAACACCATGAGGGCTGGCTATCGTGTATCCACGGCTACCTCTAGCCAGCCCCCCAATTTTTTTTTTCTTTAATAACACAAGCACCATGAGGCCTGGCTATCGTGTGTTCACGGCTGCCTCTAGCCAGCCCCCCAATTTTTTTTTTCTTTAATAACACAAACACCATTAGGGCTGGCTATCGTGTGTCCACGGCTGCCTCTAGCCAGCCACCCAAATATTTTTTTTCTTTAATAACACAAACACCATGAGGGCTGGCTATCGTGTGTTCACGGCTGCCTCTAGCCAGCCCCCTAATTTTTTTTTCTTTAATAACACAAACACCATGAGGGCTGGCTATCGTGTGTCCACGGCTGCCTCTAGCCAGCCCCCCAATTTTTTTTTTCTTTAATAACACAAACACCATGAGGGCTGGCTATCGTGTGTTCACGGCTGCCTCTAGCCAGCCCCCCAATTTTTTTTTTTCTTTAATAACACAAACACCATGAGGGCTGGCTATCGTGTATCCACGGCTACCTCTAGCCAGCCCCCCAATTTTTTTTTTCTTTAATAACACAAGCACCATGAGGGCTGGCTATCGTGTGTCCACGGCTGCCTCTAGCCAGCCCCCCAATTTTTTTTTTCTTTAATAACACAAACACCATGAGGGCTGGCTATCATGTGTCCACGGCTGCCTCTAGCCAGCCCCCCAATTTTTTTTTTCTTTAATAACACAAACACCATGAGGGCTGGCTATCGTGTGTTCACGGCTGCCTCTAGCCAGCCCCCCAATTTTTTTTTTCTTTAATAACACAAACACCATGAGGGCTGGCTATCGTGTGTTCACGGCTGCCTCTAGCCAGCCCCCCAATTTTTTTTTTCTTTAATAACACAAACACCATGAGGGCTCGCTATCATGTGTCCACGGCTGCCTCTAGCCAGCCCCCCAATTTTTTTTTTCTTTAATAACACAAACACCATGAGGGCTGGCTTTCGTGTGTTCACGGCTGCCTCTAGCCAGCCCCCCAATTTTTTTTTTCTTTAATAACACAAACACCATGAGGGCTGGCTATCCTGTGTCCACGGCTGCCTCTAGCCAGCCCCCCAATTTTTTTTTTTTCTTTAATAACACAAACACCATGAGGGCTGGCTATCGTGTGTTCACGGCTGCCTCTAGCCAGCCCCCCAATTTTTTTTTTCTTTAATAACACAAACACCATGAGGGCTGGCTATCGTGTGTCCACGGCTGCCTCTAGCCAACCCCCAAATTTTTTTTTCTTTAATAACACAAACACCATGAGGGCTGGCTATCGTGTGTCCACGGCTGCCTCTAGCCAGCCCCCCAATTTTTGTTTTTCTTTAATAACACAAACACCATGAGGGCTGGCTATCGTGTGTTCACGGCTGCCTCTAGCCAGCCCCCCAATTTTTTTTTCTTTAATAACTCAAACACCATGAGGGCTGGCTATCATGTGTCCATGGCTGCCTTTAGCCAGCACCCCAATTTTTTTTTTCTTTAATAACACAAACACTATGAGGGCTGGCTATCGTGTGTTCACGGCTGCCTCTAGCCAGCCCCCCAATTTTTTTTTTTTCTTTAATAACACAAACACCATGAGGGCTGGCTATCGTGTGTTCACGGCTGCCTCTAGCCAGCCCCCCAATTTTTTTTTTTCTTTAATAACACAAACACCATGAGGGCTGGCTATCGTGTATCCACGGCTACCTCTAGCCAGCCCCCCAATTTTTTTTTCTTTAATAACACAAGCACCATGAGGCCTGGCTATCGTGTGTCCACGGCTGCCTCTAGCCAGCCCCCCAATTTTTTTTTCTTTAATAACACAAACACCATGAGGGCTGGCTATCATGTGTCCACGGCTGCCTCTAGCCAGCCCCCCAATTTTTTTTTTCTTTAATAACACAAACACCATGAGGACTGGCTATCGTGTGTTCACGGCTGCCTCTAGCCAGCCCCCCAATTTTTTTTTTCTTTAATAACACAAACACCATGAGGGCTGGCTATTGTGTGTCCACGGCTGCCTCTAGCCAGCCCCCCAATTTTTTTTTTCTTTAATAACACAAACACCATGAGGGCTGGATATCGTGTGTTCACGGCTGCCTCTAGCCAGCCCCCCAATTTTTTTTTTCTTTAATAACACAAACACCATGAGGGCTGGCTATCGTGTGTCCACGGCTGCCTCTAGCCAACCCCCCAATTTTTTTTTCTTTAATAACACAAACACCATGAGGGCTGGCTATAGTGTGTCCACGGCTGCCTCTAGCCAGCCCTCAAATTTTTTTTTTCTTTAATAACACAAACACCATGATGGCTGGCTATGAGGAAAGGAGCTATGTCCTTGTAAAGTTAGCTTGTTGTCATGTGGAAAAGAGTTTGAGGGGATTGTGGCCCTGTGGAAATGCTTGTGGCCCGGCAGAAGGAGCCAGTGGTCCTGTGGAGAGAGCTGATGGGGTTGAGGCCCTGTGGAAAGGCCTGTGACCCTGTATAGGGGTCCGTTGCCCTGTGGAGAGAGCTGTAGGGGCTCGTGCCCTATGGAAATGACTATGGCCATGTAGACAGGCCTTCTGGCCTTGAAGAGGGGGCTTGTGCCTTGCAGACGGGCCTTGTGTCTCTGTGGAGAGAGCTAAAGGGGGCAGTGGCGGTGCAGAAAGTGCATTTCGCCCTGTTGATGGGAGCTATGGCCCGGTAAAGAGAGCTTGTTGTCCTGTGGAGAAGAGTTGGAGGGGCTTGTGGCACTGTGGAAAGGCCTGTGGCCCAGTAGGAGCCTGTGGTCCTGTGGAGACAGCTGAAGGGGTTGAGGCCCTGTGGAAAGGCCTGTGACCCTGTATAGGGGTCTGTGGCCCCGCAGAGGGGCATGTGGCGATGTAAAGAGAGCTGGAGGGAGTTGTGGCCTGAGGTAAAGGCCATGTGGAGCGGGCTGGAGAGGCCTGTGGAAGGCTCTGGAGTAAGATTTGAGCCTATGAAGTCCTTTGCAGTAAACAACATGCAACATGATTGCCTGTGGAGAGAGCTGGAGGGGCTTGTGGCACTATGGAAAGGCCTGTGGCCCAGTAGGAGCCTGTGGTCCTGTGGAGAGAGCTGAAGGTGTTGTGGCCCTGTGGAAAGGCCTGTGACCCTGTATAGGGGTCCGTTGCCCTGTGGAGAGAGCTGGAGGGGCTCGTGCCGTATGGAAATGACTATAGCCATGTAGAAAGGCCTTTTGGCCTTGAAGAGGGCGCTTGTGCCCTGCAGACGGGCCCTGTGACTCTGTGGAGAGAGCTGTTGGGAGTTGTAGCCGTGTGGAAAGTGCATTTGGCCCTGTGGAGGTGAGCTATGGCCCTGTAAAGAGAGCTTCTTGTCCTGTGGAGAGAGCTGGAGGGTGTTGTGGCCCTGTGGAAAGGTATGTGGCCCTATGGATAGGCCCTTTAGCCTTGTGGAAAGGGCTGTGGCCCTGTGGTGAGAGCTGGAAGGAGTTGTGGGCTGTGGAAAAGCCTGTGGTCCTGTGGAGACAGCTGAAGGGGTTGAGGCCCTGTGGAAAGGCCTGTGACCCTGTATAGGGGTCTGTGGCCCCGCAGAGGGGCATGTGGCGATGTAAAGAGAGCTGGAGGGAGTTGTGGCCTGAGGAAAAGGCCATGTGGAGCGGGCTGGAGAGGCCTGTGGAAGGCTCTGGAGTAAGATTTGAGCCTATGAAGTCCTTTGCAGTAAACAACATGCAACATGATTGCCTGTGGAGAGAGCTGGAGGGGCTTGTGGCACTGTAGAAAGGCCTGTGGCCCAGTAGGAGCCTGTGGTCCTGTGGAGAGAGCTGAAGGTGTTGTGGCCCTGTGGAAAGGCCTGTGATCCTGTATAGGGGTCTGTTGCCCTGTGGAGAGAGCTGGAGGGGCTCGTGCCCTATGGAAATGACTATGGCCATGTAGAAAGGCCTTTTGGCCTTGAAGAGGGGGCTTGTGCCCTGCAGACGGGCCCTGTGACTCTGTGGAGAGAGCTGTTGGGAGTTGTGGCCGTGTGGAAAGTGCATTTGGCCCTGTGGAGGTGAGCTATGGCCCTGTAAAGAGAGCTTCTTGTCCTGTGGAGAGAGCTGGAGGGTGTTGTGGCCCTGTGGAAAGGTATGTGGCCCTATGGATAGGCCCTTTAGCCTTGTGGAAAGGGCTGTGGCCCTGTGGTGAGAGCTGGAAGGAGTTGTGGGCTGTGGAAAAGCCTGTGGTCCTGTGGAGACAGCTGAAGGGGTTGAGGCCCTGTGGAAAGGCCTGTGACCCTGTATAGGGGTCTGTGGCCCCGCAGAGGGGCATGTGGCGATGTAAAGAGAGCTGGAGGGAGTTGTGGCCTGAGGAAAAGGCCATGTGGAGCGGGCTGGAGAGGCCTGTGGAAGGCTCTGGAGTAAGATTTGAGCCTATGAAGTCCTTTGCAGTAAACAACATGCAACATGATTGCCTGTGGAGAGAGCTGGAGGGGCTTGTGGCACTGTGGAAATGCCTGTGGCCCAGTAGGAGCCTGTGGTCCTGTGGAGAGAGCTGAAGGTGTTGTGGCCCTGTGGAAAGGCCTGTGACCCTGTATAGGGGTCCGTTGCCCTGTGGAGAGAGCTGGAGGGGCTCGTGCCGTATGGAAATGACTATAGCCATGTAGAAAGGCCTTTTGGCCTTGAAGAGGGCGCTTGTGCCCTGCAGACGGGCCCTGTGACTCTGTGGAGAGAGCTGTTGGGAGTTGTAGCCGTGTGGAAAGTGCATTTGGCCCTGTGGAGGTGAGCTATGGCCCTGTAAAGAGAGCTTCTTGTCCTGTGGAGAGAGCTGGAGGGTGTTGTGGCCCTGTGGAAAGGTCTGTGGCCCTATGGATAGGCCCTTTAGCCTTGTGGAAAGGGCTGTGGCCCTGTGGTGAGAGCTGGAAGGAGTTGTGGGCTGTGGAAAAGCCTGTGGTCCTGTGGAGACAGCTGAAGGGGTTGAGGCCCTGTGGAAAGGCCTGTGACCCTGTATAGGGGTCTGTGGCCCCGCAGAGGGGCATGTGGCGATGTAAAGAGAGCTGGAGGGAGTTGTGGCCTGAGGAAAAGGCCATGTGGAGCGGGCTGGAGAGGCCTGTGGAAGGCTCTGGAGTAAGATTTGAGCCTATGAAGTCCTTTGCAGTAAACAACATGCAACATGATTGCATGTGGAGAGAGCTGGAGGGGCTTGTGGCACTGTAGAAAGGCCTGTGGCCCAGTAGGAGCCTGTGGTCCTGTGGAGAGAGCTGAAGGTGTTGTGGCCCTGTGGAAAGGCCTGTGATCCTGTATAGGGGTCTGTTGCCCTGTGGAGAGAGCTGGAGGGGCTCGTGCCTTATGGAAATGACTATGGCCATGTAGAAAGGCCTTTTGGCCTTGAAGAGGGGGCTTGTGCCCTGCAGACGGGCCCTGTGACTCTGTGGAGAGAGCTGTTGGGAGTTGTGGCCGTGTGGAAAGTGCATTTGGCCCTGTGGAGGTGAGCTATGGCCCTGTAAAGAGAGCTTCTTGTCCTGTGGAGAGAGCTGGAGGGTGTTGTGGCCCTGTGGAAAGGTATGTGGCCCTATGGATAGGCCCTTTAGCCTTGTGGAAAGGGCTGTGGCCCTGTGGTGAGAGCTGGAAGGAGTTGTGGGCTGTGGAAAAGCCTGTGGTCCTGTGGAGACAGCTGAAGGGGTTGAGGCCCTGTGGAAAGGCCTGTGACCCTGTATAGGGGTCTGTGGCCCCGCAGAGGGGCATGTGGCGATGTAAAGAGAGCTGGAGGGAGTTGTGGCCTGAGGAAAAGGCCATGTGGAGCGGGCTGGAGAGGCCTGTGGAAGGCTCTGGAGTAAGATTTGAGCCTATGAAGTCCTTTGCAGTAAACAACATGCAACATGATTGCCTGTGGAGAGAGCTGGAGGGGCTTGTGGCACTGTGGAAAGGCCTGTGGCCCAGTAGGAGCCTGTGGTCCTGTGGAGAGAGCTGAAGGTGTTGTGGCCCTGTGGAAAGGCCTGTGATCCTGTATAGGGGTCCGTTGCTCTGTGGAGAGAGCTGGAGGGGCTCGTGCCCTATGGAAATGACTATGGCCATGTAGAAAGGCCTTTTGGCCTTGAAGAGGGGGCTTGTGCCCTGCAGACGGGCCCTGTGACTCTGTGGAGAGAGCTGTTGGGAGTTGTGGCCGTGTGGAAAGTGCATTTGGCCCTGTGGAGGTGAGCTATGGCCCTGTAAAGAGAGCTTCTTGTCCTGTGGAGAGAGCTGGAGGGTGTTTTGGCCCTGTGGAAAGGTCTGTGGCCCTATGGATAGGCCCTTTAGCCTTGTGGAAAGGGCTGTGGCCCTGTGGTGAGAGCTGGAAGGAGTTGTGGGCTGTGGAAAAGCCTGTGGTCCTGTGGAGACAGCTGAAGGGGTTGAGGCCCTGTGGAAAGGCCTGTGACCCTGTATAGGGGTCTGTGGCCCCGCAGAGGGGCATGTGGCGATGTAAAGAGAGCTGGAGGGAGTTGTGGCCTGAGGAAAAGGCCATGTGGAGCGGGCTGGAGAGGCCTGTGGAAGGCTCTGGAGTAAGATTTGAGCCTATGAAGTCCTTTGCAGTAAACAACATGCAACATGATTGCCTGTGGAGAGAGCTGGAGGGGCTTGTGGCACTGTGGAAAGGCCTGTGGCCCAGTAGGAGCCTGTGGTCCTGTGGAGAGAGCTGAAGGTGTTGTGGCCCTGTGGAAAGGCCTGTGATCCTGTATAGGGGTCTGTTGCCCTGTGGAGAGAGCTGGAGGTGCTCGTGCCCTATGGAAATGACTATGGCCATGTAGAAAGGCCTTTTGGCCTTGAAGAGGGGGCTTGTGCCCTGCAGACGGGCCCTGTGACTCTGTGGAGAGGGCTGTTGGGAGTTGTGGCCGTGTGGAAAGTGCATTTGGCCCTGTGGAGGTGAGCTATGGCCCTGTAAAGAGAGCTTCTTGTCCTGTGGAGAGAGCTGGAGCGTGTTGTGGCCCTGTGGAAAGGTCTGTGGCCCTATGGATAGGCCCTTTAGCCTTGTGGAAGGGGCTGTGGCCCTGTGGTGAGAGCTGGAAGGAGTTGTGGGCTGTGGAAAAGCCTGTGGTCCTGTGGAGAGAGCTGAAGGGGTTGAGGCCCTGTGGAAAGGCCAGTGACCCTGTATAGGGGTCTGTGGCCCCGCAGAGGGGCATGTGGCGATGTAAAGAGAGCTGGAGGGAGTTGTGGCCTGAGGAAAAGGCCATGTGGAGCCGGCTGGAGGGGCCTGTGGAAGGCTCTGGAGTAAGATTTGGGCCTATGAAGTCCTTTGCAGTAAAAAACATGCAACATGATTGCCTGTGGAGAGAGCTAGAGGGGCTTGTGGCACTGTGGAAAGTCCTGTGGCTCAGTAGGAGCCTGTGGTCCTGTGGAGAGAGCTGAAGGTGTTGTGGTCACTCAATTGAGCCCTTTTAACTGATTAAAGGGGGGCGGAGGAGGCTGTGGCCCTGATGAAAGAGCTCAAAGGGGTTGTAGTCTTGTAGAAGGAGCCTGTGGTCCTGTGGAGAGAGCTGGAGGGGGTTATTGCCTTGGGGAAATGCCTATGGCCCTGCGAAAGGGACCTGTGGCCCTTTGAAAAAGGCCTTTGGCCTTGTGGAGGGGGCTGTTGCCTTGTAAAGGGAGCCTCTGTCCTTTTTGAGAGAGACAGAGGGGGTTGTGGCCTTATGGAAAGGCCTATGACACAGTGAAAGGGCCCTGTCGCCTTGTGGAGAGAGGTGAAGGCGGATGTGGCCCTGTGTATATGCCTGTAAACCTGTAGAAGGAGCCTGCGGTTCTGTGGAGAGAGCTTGAGGGGGGTTATGGCCCTATGGAAATGACTATGGCCCTGTGGAATGGACCTATGGCCCTTTGCCAAGGGCCTTTGGCCTTGTGGAGGGGGCCCTTGCCCTGTAGAAGGAGCCTGTGGCCCTCTTGAGAGAGCCAGAGGAGGTTGTGGCACTATTTAAAGGCCAGTGGCCCTGTAGAAAGGCCCCTTGGCCTTGATGAAGGGGCTTGTGCCCTGCAGACGGGCCCCATGACTCTGTGTAGAGAGCTGGAGGGGGTTGTGGCAATGTGGAAAGTGCATTTGGCCCTGTGGAGGGGAGCTATGGCCCTGTAAAGAGAGCCTGTTGTCCTGTGGAATTGGAGGGGATTGTGGCCCTGTGGAAAGGCTTGTGGCCCGGCAGAAGGAGCCAGTGGTCCTGTGGAGAGAGCTGAAGGGGTTGAGGCCCTGTGGAGAGGCCTGTGACCCTGTATAGGGGTCTGTTGCCCCGCAGAGGGGCATGTGGCGATGTAAAGAGAGCTGGATGGAGTTGTGGCCTGTGGAAAAGGCCATGTGGAGCGTGCTGGAGGGGCCTGTGGAAGGCTCTGGAGTAAGATGGGGGCCTATGAAGTCCTTTGCAGTAAACATCTAAATTTTCAAGCTTCGTGTCCGATTTGCAACAGGGTTGACTCCAATGTTGCCGAACTGCAACAAAAATTGACTCTTGTTGCAAAAGTGCAACATGATTGCCTGTGGAGAGAGCTGGATGGTGCTTGTGGCACTGTGGAAAGACCTGTGGCCCGGTAGTAGCCTGTGGTCCTGTGGAGAGAGCTGAAGGTGTTGTGGCCCTGTGGAAAGGCCTGTGACCCTGTATAGGGGTCTGTGGCCCCGCAGAGGGGCATGTGGCGATGTAAAGAGAGCTGGAGGGAGTTGTGGCCTGAGGAAAAGGCCATGTGGAGCGGGCTGGAGAGGCCTGTGGAAGGCTCTGGAGTAAGATTTGGGCCTATGAAGTCCTTTGCAGTAAACAACATGCAACATGATTGCCTGTGGAGAGAACTGGAGGGGCTTGTGGCACTGTGGAAAGGCCTGTGGCCCAGTAGGAGCCTGTGGTCCTGTGGAGAGAGCTGAAGGTGTTGTGGCCCTGTGGAAAGGCCTGTGACCCTGTATAGAGGTCCGTTGCCCTGTGGAGAGAGCTGGAGGGGCTTGTGCCCTATGGAAATGACTATGGCCATGTAGAAAGGCCTTTTGGCCTTGAAGAGGGGGCTTGTGCCCTGCAGACGGGCCTTGTGTCTCTGTGGAGAGAGCTAAAGGGGGCTGTGGCCATGCAGAAAGTGCATTTGGCCCTGTGGAGGGGAGCTATGGCCCGGTAAAGAGAGCTTGTTGTCCTGTGGAGAAGAGTTGGAGGGGATTGTGGCCCTGTGGAAAGACCTGTGACCCTGTATAGGGGTCCGTTGCCCTGTGGAGAGAGCTGGAGGGGCTCGTGCCCTATGGAAATGACTATGGCCATGTAGAAAGGCCTTTTGGCCTTGAAGAGGGGGCTTGTGCCCTGCAGACGGGCCCTGTGACTCTGTGGAGAGAGCTGTTGGGAGTTGTGGCCGTGTGGAAAGTGCTTTTGGCCCTGTGGAGGTGAGCTATGGCCCTGTAAAGAGAGCTTCTTGTCCTGTGGAGAGAGCTGGAGGGTGTTGTGGCCCTGTGGAAAGGTCTGTGGCCCTATGGATACGCCCTTTAACCCTGTGGAAGGGGCTGTGGCCCTGTGGTGAGAGCTGGAAGGAGTTGTGGGCTGTGGAAAAGCCTGTGGTCCTGTGGAGACAGCTGAAGGGGTTGAGGCCCTGTGGAAAGGCCTGTGACCCTGTATAGGTGTCTGTGGCCCCGCTGAGGAGCATGTGGCGATGTAAAGAGAGCTGGAGGGAGTTGTGTCCTGACGAAAAGGCCATGTGGAGCGGGCTGGAGGGGCCTTTCGAAGGCTCTGGAGTAAGATTTGGGCCTATGAAGTCCTTTGCAGTAAACAACATGCAACATGATTGCCTGTGGAGAGAGCTGGAGGGGCTTGTGGCACTGTAGAAAGGCCTGTGGCCCAGTAGGAGCCTGTGGTCCTGTGGAGAGAGCTGAAGGTGTTGTGGCCCTGTGGAAAGGCCTGTGATCCTGTATAGGGGTCTGTTGCCCTGTGGAGAGAGCTGGAGGGGCTCGTGCCCTATGGAAATGACTATGGCCATGTAGAAAGGCCTTTTGGCCTTGAAGAGGGGGCTTGTGCCCTGCAGACGGGCCCTGTGACTCTGTGGAGAGAGCTGTTGGGAGTTGTGGCCGTGTGGAAAGTGCATTTGGCCCTGTGGAGGTGAGCTATGGCCCTGTAAAGAGAGCTTCTTGTCCTGTGGAGAGAGCTGGAGGGTGTTGTGGCCCTGTGGAAAGGTATGTGGCCCTATGGATAGGCCCTTTAGCCTTGTGGAAAGGGCTGTGGCCCTGTGGTGAGAGCTGGAAGGAGTTGTGGGCTGTGGAAAAGCCTGTGGTCCTGTGGAGACAGCTGAAGGGGTTGAGGCCCTGTGGAAAGGCCTGTGACCCTGTATAGGGGTCTGTGGCCCCGCAGAGGGGCATGTGGCGATGTAAAGAGAGCTGGAGGGAGTTGTGGCCTGAGGAAAAGGCCATGTGGAGCGGGCTGGAGAGGCCTGTGGAAGGCTCTGGAGTAAGATTTGAGCCTATGAAGTCCTTTGCAGTAAACAACATGCAACATGATTGCCTGTGGAGAGAGCTGGAGGGGCTTGTGGCACTGTGGAAATGCCTGTGGCCCAGTAGGAGCCTGTGGTCCTGTGGAGAGAGCTGAAGGTGTTGTGGCCCTGTGGAAAGGCCTGTGACCCTGTATAGGGGTCCGTTGCCCTGTGGAGAGAGCTGGAGGGGCTCGTGCCGTATGGAAATGACTATAGCCATGTAGAAAGGCCTTTTGGCCTTGAAGAGGGCGCTTGTGCCCTGCAGACGGGCCCTGTGACTCTGTGGAGAGAGCTGTTGGGAGTTGTAGCCGTGTGGAAAGTGCATTTGGCCCTGTGGAGGTGAGCTATGGCCCTGTAAAGAGAGCTTCTTGTCCTGTGGAGAGAGCTGGAGGGTGTTGTGGCCCTGTGGGAAGGTCTGTGGCCCTATGGATAGGCCCTTTAGCCTTGTGGAAAGGGCTGTGGCCCTGTGGTGAGAGCTGGAAGGAGTTGTGGGCTGTGGAAAAGCCTGTGGTCCTGTGGAGACAGCTGAAGGGGTTGAGGCCCTGTGGAAAGGCCTGTGACCCTGTATAGGGGTCTGTGGCCCCGCAGAGGGGCATGTGGCGATGTAAAGAGAGCTGGAGGGAGTTGTGGCCTGAGGAAAAGGCCATGTGGAGCGGGCTGGAGAGGCCTGTGGAAGGCTCTGGAGTAAGATTTGAGCCTATGAAGTCCTTTGCAGTAAACAACATGCAACATGATTGCATGTGGAGAGAGCTGGAGGGGCTTGTGGCACTGTAGAAAGGCCTGTGGCCCAGTAGGAGCCTGTGGTCCTGTGGAGAGAGCTGAAGGTGTTGTGGCCCTGTGGAAAGGCCTGTGATCCTGTATAGGGGTCTGTTGCCCTGTGGAGAGAGCTGGAGGGGCTCGTGCCTTATGGAAATGACTATGGCCATGTAGAAAGGCCTTTTGGCCTTGAAGAGGGGGCTTGTGCCCTGCAGACGGGCCCTGTGACTCTGTGGAGAGAGCTGTTGGGAGTTGTGGCCGTGTGGAAAGTGCATTTGGCCCTGTGGAGGTGAGCTATGGCCCTGTAAAGAGAGCTTCTTGTCCTGTGGAGAGAGCTGGAGGGTGTTGTGGCCCTGTGGAAAGGTATGTGGCCCTATGGATAGGCCCTTTAGCCTTGTGGAAAGGGCTGTGGCCCTGTGGTGAGAGCTGGAAGGAGTTGTGGGCTGTGGAAAAGCCTGTGGTCCTGTGGAGACAGCTGAAGGGGTTGAGGCCCTGTGGAAAGGCCTGTGACCCTGTATAGGGGTCTGTGGCCCCGCAGAGGGGCATGTGGCGATGTAAAGAGAGCTGGAGGGAGTTGTGGCCTGAGGAAAAGGCCATGTGGAGCGGGCTGGAGAGGCCTGTGGAAGGCTCTGGAGTAAGATTTGAGCCTATGAAGTCCTTTGCAGTAAACAACATGCAACATGATTGCCTGTGGAGAGAGCTGGAGGGGCTTGTGGCACTGTGGAAAGGCCTGTGGCCCAGTAGGAGCCTGTGGTCCTGTGGAGAGAGCTGAAGGTGTTGTGGCCCTGTGGAAAGGCCTGTGATCCTGTATAGGGGTCCGTTGCTCTGTGGAGAGAGCTGGAGGGGCTTGTGCCCTATGGAAATGACTATGGCCATGTAGAAAGGCCTTTTGGCCTTGAAGAGGGGGCTTGTGCCCTGCAGACGGGCCCTGTGACTCTGTGGAGAGAGCTGTTGGGAGTTGTGGCCGTGTGGAAAGTGCATTTGGCCCTGTGGAGGTGAGCTATGGCCCTGTAAAGAGAGCTTCTTGTCCTGTGGAGAGAGCTGGAGGGTGTTTTGGCCCTGTGGAAAGGTCTGTGGCCCTATGGATAGGCCCTTTAGCCTTGTGGAAAGGGCTGTGGCCCTGTGGTGAGAGCTGGAAGGAGTTGTGGGCTGTGGAAAAGCCTGTGGTCCTGTGGAGACAGCTGAAGGGGTTGAGGCCCTGTGGAAAGGCCTGTGACCCTGTATAGGGGTCTGTGGCCCCGCAGAGGGGCATGTGGCGATGTAAAGAGAGCTGGAGGGAGTTGTGGCCTGAGGAAAAGGCCATGTGGAGCGGGCTGGAGAGGCCTGTGGAAGGCTCTGGAGTAAGATTTGAGCCTATGAAGTCCTTTGCAGTAAACAACATGCAACATGATTGCCTGTGGAGAGAGCTGGAGGGGCTTGTGGCACTGTGGAAAGGCCTGTGGCCCAGTAGGAGCCTGTGGTCCTGTGGAGAGAGCTGAAGGTGTTGTGGCCCTGTGGAAAGGCCTGTGATCCTGTATAGGGGTCTGTTGCCCTGTGGAGAGAGCTGGAGGTGCTCGTGCCCTATGGAAATGACTATGGCCATGTAGAAAGGCCTTTTGGCCTTGAAGAGGGGGCTTGTGCCCTGCAGACGGGCCCTGTGACTCTGTGGAGAGGGCTGTTGGGAGTTGTGGCCGTGTGGAAAGTGCATTTGGCCCTGTGGAGGTGAGCTATGGCCCTGTAAAGAGAGCTTCTTGTCCTGTGGAGAGAGCTGGAGCGTGTTGTGGCCCTGTGGAAAGGTCTGTGGCCCTATGGATAGGCCCTTTAGCCTTGTGGAAGGGGCTGTGGCCCTGTGGTGAGAGCTGGAAGGAGTTGTGGGCTGTGGAAAAGCCTGTGGTCCTGTGGAGAGAGCTGAAGGGGTTGAGGCCCTGTGGAAAGGCCAGTGACCCTGTATAGGGGTCTGTGGCCCCGCAGAGGGGCATGTGGCGATGTAAAGAGAGCTGGAGGGAGTTGTGGCCTGAGGAAAAGGCCATGTGGAGCCGGCTGGAGGGGCCTGTGGAAGGCTCTGGAGTAAGATTTGGGCCTATGAAGTCCTTTGCAGTAAAAAACATGCAACATGATTGCCTGTGGAGAGAGCTAGAGGGGCTTGTGGCACTGTGGAAAGTCCTGTGGCTCAGTAGGAGCCTGTGGTCCTGTGGAGAGAGCTGAAGGTGTTGTGGTCACTCAATTGAGCCCTTTTAACTGATTAAAGGGGGGCGGAGGAGGCTGTGGCCCTGATGAAAGAGCTCAAAGGGGTTGTAGTCTTGTAGAAGGAGCCTGTGGTCCTGTGGAGAGAGCTGGAGGGGGTTATTGCCTTGGGGAAATGCCTATGGCCCTGCGAAAGGGACCTGTGGCCCTTTGAAAAAGGCCTTTGGCCTTGTGGAGGGGGCTGTTGCCTTGTAAAGGGAGCCTCTGTCCTTTTTGAGAGAGACAGAGGGGGTTGTGGCCTTATGGAAAGGCCTATGACACAGTGAAAGGGCCCTGTCGCCTTGTGGAGAGAGGTGAAGGCGGATGTGGCCCTGTGTATATGCCTGTAAACCTGTAGAAGGAGCCTGCGGTTCTGTGGAGAGAGCTTGAGGGGGGTTATGGCCCTATGGAAATGACTATGGCCCTGTGGAATGGACCTATGGCCCTTTGCCAAGGGCCTTTGGCCTTGTGGAGGGGGCCCTTGCCCTGTAGAAGGAGCCTGTGGCCCTCTTGAGAGAGCCAGAGGAGGTTGTGGCACTATTTAAAGGCCAGTGGCCCTGTAGAAAGGCCCCTTGGCCTTGATGAAGGGGCTTGTGCCCTGCAGACGGGCCCCATGACTCTGTGTAGAGAGCTGGAGGGGGTTGTGGCAATGTGGAAAGTGCATTTGGCCCTGTGGAGGGGAGCTATGGCCCTGTAAAGAGAGCCTGTTGTCCTGTGGAATTGGAGGGGATTGTGGCCCTGTGGAAAGGCTTGTGGCCCGGCAGAAGGAGCCAGTGGTCCTGTGGAGAGAGCTGAAGGGGTTGAGGCCCTGTGGAGAGGCCTGTGACCCTGTATAGGGGTCTGTTGCCCCGCAGAGGGGCATGTGGCGATGTAAAGAGAGCTGGATGGAGTTGTGGCCTGTGGAAAAGGCCATGTGGAGCGTGCTGGAGGGGCCTGTGGAAGGCTCTGGAGTAAGATGGGGGCCTATGAAGTCCTTTGCAGTAAACATCTAAATTTTCAAGCTTCGTGTCCGATTTGCAACAGGGTTGACTCCAATGTTGCCGAACTGCAACAAAAATTGACTCTTGTTGCAAAAGTGCAACATGATTGCCTGTGGAGAGAGCTGGATGGTGCTTGTGGCACTGTGGAAAGACCTGTGGCCCGGTAGTAGCCTGTGGTCCTGTGGAGAGAGCTGAAGGTGTTGTGGCCCTGTGGAAAGGCCTGTGACCCTGTATAGGGGTCTGTGGCCCCGCAGAGGGGCATGTGGCGATGTAAAGAGAGCTGGAGGGAGTTGTGGCCTGAGGAAAAGGCCATGTGGAGCGGGCTGGAGAGGCCTGTGGAAGGCTCTGGAGTAAGATTTGGGCCTATGAAGTCCTTTGCAGTAAACAACATGCAACATGATTGCCTGTGGAGAGAACTGGAGGGGCTTGTGGCACTGTGGAAAGGCCTGTGGCCCAGTAGGAGCCTGTGGTCCTGTGGAGAGAGCTGAAGGTGTTGTGGCCCTGTGGAAAGGCCTGTGACCCTGTATAGAGGTCCGTTGCCCTGTGGAGAGAGCTGGAGGGGCTTGTGCCCTATGGAAATGACTATGGCCATGTAGAAAGGCCTTTTGGCCTTGAAGAGGGGGCTTGTGCCCTGCAGACGGGCCTTGTGTCTCTGTGGAGAGAGCTAAAGGGGGCTGTGGCCATGCAGAAAGTGCATTTGGCCCTGTGGAGGGGAGCTATGGCCCGGTAAAGAGAGCTTGTTGTCCTGTGGAGAAGAGTTGGAGGGGATTGTGGCCCTGTGGAAAGACCTGTGACCCTGTATAGGGGTCCGTTGCCCTGTGGAGAGAGCTGGAGGGGCTCGTGCCCTATGGAAATGACTATGGCCATGTAGAAAGGCCTTTTGGCCTTGAAGAGGGGGCTTGTGCCCTGCAGACGGGCCCTGTGACTCTGTGGAGAGAGCTGTTGGGAGTTGTGGCCGTGTGGAAAGTGCTTTTGGCCCTGTGGAGGTGAGCTATGGCCCTGTAAAGAGAGCTTCTTGTCCTGTGGAGAGAGCTGGAGGGTGTTGTGGCCCTGTGGAAAGGTCTGTGGCCCTATGGATATGCCCTTTAACCCTGTGGAAGGGGCTGTGGCCCTGTGGTGAGAGCTGGAAGGAGTTGTGGGCTGTGGAAAAGCCTGTGGTCCTGTGGAGACAGCTGAAGGGGTTGAGGCCCTGTGGAAAGGCCTGTGACCCTGTATAGGTGTCTGTGGCCCCGCTGAGGAGCATGTGGCGATGTAAAGAGAGCTGGAGGGAGTTGTGTCCTGACGAAAAGGCCATGTGGAGCGGGCTGGAGGGGCCTTTCGAAGACTCTGGAGTAAGATTTGGGCCTATGAAGTCCTTTGCAGTAAACAACATGCAACATGATTGCCTGTGGAGAGAGCTGGAGGGGCTTGTGGCACTGTGGAAAGGCCTGTGGCCCAGTAGGAGCCTGTGGTCATGTGGAGAGAGCTGAAGGTGTTGTGGCCCTGTGGAAAGGCCTGTGACCCTGTATAGGGGTCCGTTGCCCTGTGGAGAGAGCTGGAGGGGCTCATGCCCTATGGAAATGACTATGGCCATGTAGAAAGGCCTTTTGGCCTTGAAGAGGGGGCTTGTGCTCTGCAGACGGGCCTTGTGTCTCTGTGGAGAGAGCTAAATGGGGCTGTGTCCATGCAGAAAGTGCATTTGGCCCTGTGGAGGGGAGCTATGGCCCTGTAATGAGAGCTTGTTGTCCTGTGGAGAAGAGTTGGAGGGGATTGTGGCCCTGTGGAAATGCTTGTGGCTCGGCAGAAGGAGCCTATGGTACTGTGGAGAGAGTTGAAGGGGTTATTTGCCCGCAGAGGGGCATGTAGTGATGTAAAGAGAGCTGGAGGGAGTTTTGCTCTGCTAAAAAAGGCCATGTGGAGTGGGCTGGAGGGGCCTGTGGAAGGCTCTGGAGTAAGATTGGGGCCTATGAAGTCTTTTGCAGTAAACAAAATGCAACATGATTGCCTGTGGAAAGAGCTGGAGGGGCTTGTGGCACTGTGTAAAGGCCTGTGGCCCGGTAGGAGCCTGTGGTCCTGTGGAGAGAGCTGGAGGGGCTTGTGGCCCTGAGGAAAGGGCCTATGGCCCTGTGGAGAGAGCTGAAGGTGGGTGCGGCCCTGTGGAAAGGCCTGTGACCCTGAAGAGGGATCTGTGGCCCTTCAAATGGGCCTGTTGCCCTGTGGAGAGAGCTGGAGTGGGTTATGGCCCTGTGGAAATGCCTATGGCACTGCGGAAAGGGACCTCTGGCCCTTTGCAAAGGGTCATTGGCCTTGTGGAGTGGGCTATTGCCCTGTTGACGGGCCTGTGGCCCTGTGTGATTGTTGATAGCCTGACAAATCATCCAATAAAAACTTGCATATTTTTCAAGGATCCTGTAGCTTAAAGATGTTTCCTGACAATTCACTTTAATGTTCAGGAAGCATCCTACAGGAACAAGATTCTTAAAAAATACACAAGTGTTAAACACTGTGTAGCTTTGTGGTTACTTACCAATTAATCTTCTCTGCTGCAACTTGAGTAGTGCTTCTTACCTTTGACCTACAGGAAGAGGTGTGCATGAGAGAGAGTCATTGAGAGGCACATAGAGGCAAAGAGGGGAGCAAAGGGGCAAAGGTAGGCACATAGAGGGATGCAAAAGGTAAATAGAAGCACAGGGAGGGACAGAGAGGCACAGAGACCGATAGAGAGCCACAGATGGGCAAAGACAGAGATTGAGAGGCTCGTGAAGGCACAGAGACAAAAAAAGGCACTTTGGATGGAAAGAAAGCACCAGAGAGAGAGCATGCGAGAGAGTGGTGCAATGGGGAGAGATCAAAAGTGAGCGCCAGTGATGCACTGGAGACTGAGAGAGCACAAAAGAGAGCACTGCACTATAAAGACAGAGGAGTGCCAGAGAGCGGTGCAGTAGGGAGAAAGAGAACACATCAGAGAGTGGTGCACTGGAAAGAGAGTGAAAGAGCACCAGAGAGCATTGCACTGGAGAGAGAGAAAGAGAGAGAGACAGAAAGCAGTGTGCCAGTGTAAAAGGGCACCAGAGAGTGATGCACTGACTGGACAAATGGTCATTTTTATAGGCAGTTCTACATGTCGGGTTGCTGGACAGCTGGGGGTCATGCTTACCGTTGTTAGGGATGGTAATATATTCTGCTTCCCTAGGCCTGATTTCCAGGGACTGCACTGCTCTGACTGGCAGGAGCACTTTTATGGCTACCTGACCTTTAAATTATTATGGATTCTAGTAATACTGACAAAGCATTAGACTAAACGGCTCAGAAACCTGACGGTAGTAAATGATTGTGCCATTTGAACAGTTGTCAGAATTGTTTCATCATAGCCATAGGACTTCCACTTTATATTTATCTTTAAAATAGTTATTAAAAGGACTCTGTCACCAGGTTTTTGACATCCCATCGGACAGCAGCATAATGTAGAGATAGAAATCCTGATCCAGCAATGTTTCACTTACTGAGCTCCTTGCTGTCATTTTGATAAAATTACTGTTTTCTCTGTTGCAGATTTGGCAGCTCCCAAGTATGACTGGACTACTGGAGTAGTGCTCTAATGATAATCTCCAGATGATTTAACAGTGTTTTAATGCAAACTACACTGAGCAGCCTAGTAAGTGATATATCACTGGAATAAAGATGTCTGTGTCCACATTATGGTGCGCTCAGATGAGATGGCTAAAACCTGGTGACAGAATCCCTTTAACACTAATACAAACAGTACAAATGTTTATAATAAAGAAAATCTTCTCCCATTGCTTCGAGGGCCCCGTTCACCTGGAATTGTAGAACAACCTAGAATAGAAAAGAAACAAATAAAACATGAATTCAGAAACTTTAACAAGACCGGAACTTTAGTCTCCGAAACGCCTCATTCTTTCTTGGGAGCTGATCACTGCCGTCTTCTTAATCTCTTTAAAGGAAAGAAGGGGAATACATATGTTAAAACCGAAATGTTTATTGTTCAAGGACAATGTGAATGAGTATATTGACCAATTACCCTGGGTGTTTCCTTTTCCTCAACTGCATCCCTGTCTTCATGGACCTTGTTGTGACCCTAGGTTCGATTGGTGCTCTCCGCCTGATATAAATAATAACATTACATTTTCTGGGCACTTAGAGTGGTATAAGGATATCTTCTATCAATCCTAAAAGTTTAGGCATCGAGGTTTGTTCTGCGATGGAGATATCATCAATAAACGCCTGTAATATACCCTTCCGCATACTGTCTACAAGTGGCCGCTACTGAGAGCACTTTGCCTGGGTATAGGTGCTGAGGATGCTCAGAAGAACAAGTCATTGTCCATAACATCACAAGCTATGTACAGTTTGCCAACTCCTACTAGCTTGCTTGATTTAATAATATACCCACCTTTGAGTCTTAGTATTTAAATTTGACACACCGAGGTCCTCTGTTTCACCCTGGGCACTGTAGTCTTCAGCTTGCTGGACCATTTGCTCCTCTTCTCCATTGCTCTCTTCTGCTTCTCTTTAGGGGAGATAGAAAACAGAATATTACATTTTATCAACAATTTGGTGAAATAGATCATAACTGCTTTGCAATAAATTACCTTGAGCTGCTGGGTTGAGGTTGATTTTCCGATGATTTCCCTGCTGCCAAGACCAGTGTGTATGCTTGGCAGAGGTCTCCTAACGTTTTTTCTCTGTAATTCCTCTCTGCTGTCATGTTGGAATGACTGAGATATTTGGAGAAAAGATACCTCTGTGTCTCTGTTAAATGTGACACGGTCCATGTTTCACAAGTTTTTCTTGCCACCTGACTAGAGATGGATTTAAGTTTGTACCTAGATAGCAATAGAGTAGATCATAAATACATGGCACAACATCTAATATGTAGGATTTTTAACTTTTAAGACTTACTTCTTCTGGTAGCGATGAAGGTCGGTGGATACATTATATATCTGTCTTCCTGTAGTCGATAAGAAGAATTTATCTGGACTGTCTTTTTTGGCCAGCACCCGTCTCACTTTTTTAAAGTAGATGTTAAACCACTGTAAATAAACAAAACAAAAAACAGTAAACCACTTAATAAAAATTGAGTTGGGCCCTTCAATATTAAGATAAGAAAATTTGAAATAGACTAAATTAATTACTGGAGTCAATGACCGCACCAACGTGAGGGAGGGATGTGCCTAACCAGGAGAGCGAAACCTACAGACTAAAAGGGCAGTATCTCTCCTCCGCCTCAGTTGGATTTCAGAGCATGATAGGAACCACACAATCTAAATATATAGAAAAGTCACCTCACACCAAACATATGTCAGACTATAAACTGCCCACCATTCATTTAAAGTGCAGAACATCTGTGATAAGGGAGAGCATATCTGTTCCTACTGATAATGCATTCTGGATGCTGCTGCAACAAGCATTATTGTTAAGAAAATGCACTATTCTGGACACCGATACTATGGTTTAGCATCCTGGATACTGCAGGGAAATAAGGGAAAGACTCCCAACACACCTGCATGAGGATGTAGCACCAAGTTGTCCTGTAAAATCTGGTTAAAGGGAGGATCTACTAAAAGGGACAGAATGCCACTAATCCTACGGGTTGAAGTCATGACAACTAACAGATCCCTCTCTAATGTGGGTGCCATCGTAGTGACAGGAACATCTTACCTTTTCTTCTTCTTCAGTAAGCACAAAACAGGCTACTTGGTGGGCAGCAGTCTTATGGGATTTAACTCCGACAATTATTAGCTGTTCATTTTGATAGATGTGACGCATCCTCTCTGTCCACTCAGAAACCTGTGAGTCAAGACATGGGAAAGTTAGATAGACATGTGGCTTTAAATCAGGATAATGAGTAGGTTGTTACTTACCGTCATGTTTCTGACAACTCCTGGTCTTTGTAAGTGTTTTAGTATGATTAAGGCCTCAAGGTAATAGAGAATCTCCAACTGATGCACTTCATTTCGGGATCCTCCTTGGACATCCTCGATGGCTTGCAGGAAATCTGGCTTTGCAACGGTCAGGATCTCCTGGCATTGCTGAGGTGTTTTGTCCAATTTATGCAACTCCAGGTACCTAAGAGAAAGATTAATAAATGTGACTGATAGGTGAGGCCTATTTTTAAGTCATGTATGAAAAATCCTGGCGGGAGAGAGAAAAGAGAAAAAATAATAATTGTGCATACATCTGAAAGGATAAAAATTAGCTGACATACCTTTTGCTGACAACTTCTTTTGCAACTCCCTTGGAAAATTTCTTCTGAATATCCGCAGTCACATACTGGAAATACTTCATTGCCTTGAAGAGTTTTTCATTTTTATCGCGTAAATTGGTTGCAAATAGTTGATAATGTACAAATTTCCGGACATTCTTAATGTAGTTGGTGACAGTTTGGTTGCACAGACCGAGATCTTGAAGGTTTTTGAAAAATAAATGGGCGTTTTCAATCTTTGTCGCAAAGTTGAGGCTCACACGGCGTTTGTTCATAAAGTATAAAAACCTTGACACATTTTCAACAATTTGTTTGTATCTTTCCAGCTTGCAATGGTTCTGCAAATAAGAGGAAAAACCTTTTAATATTGGATGAGACAGAGAATGGTGATCATAATAACCTGCATCTTTCATTTTGATCCTCTTGTCAACAGTCCATTTCTGGCTTGTCATCCTACAAATTTGGAAGAAAGAACAACAGGTCAGAGTAGAAACAAATTAGAACTTTGAGAAAAATACTGTGTAAGCATATACAGCATATATATAGTGACGTCCTGCCAATGGCAGTAGACTATGCAGCCGCTATGGGGCCTGTGAGTCCAGGGTTCCCTGTAACGACGCATTCATGGGGCCCTCACCCAGTGGAAGAATCTGGGGAAATGTCGGGGACCTTGACAGCTGGGGGTTCCACTCACCGTTGTCAGGGGTGGTAAACATTTCTGTGTCCCCAGGCCCGATTTCTGTGGACCCCAGTGCTCTGACTGGCAGCAGCACTTTGCTGGCTGCCTGCCCTTTATACGCAGCATCCACTGCTGAACACTGCGTGTTCTGAAGTTCATCTGTGGGTAAAGCTAGTACATCATCCTCTACTGGCCCACAGATGAAAATCGTAATGGCAGTGCATTTTAGTATGCCCCGCCAAAGCTGTGTGCCCCACAGAGCTGTCTGTGTGTAGGGCACTTTTTTGGCATCCTGTTTTATGGCTGCAATGGAAGGGAAATCTATTGCCTAAAATAGGAGAAAAAATTACTTTGTAAGGGCTGTAAAGTTGTGGGATATGCTATTAATTGTCCCAGTTAAACATTATTTGTATTGTTTTTTTGCTCAATATATATATATATATATATAGATATATATATATATATATATAGATATATATATATATAGATATATATATATAGATATATATAGATATGTATATATATATAAAAGCATGATGAGTGAGAATGTTACACACACTAACTGACCTCGGCCTGTCTTCATCTGTTTGGCTGGTATTTTCCTCTCTTTCTCTGGTCTCTGGTTGTTGATCGGCTTCACTGTCGGATGTTTCAGAGGATGTATAGTCTTCTGCAGCTGAAAGATGCACCAATTCAGGATTTGATATGGCTCGGCGTGCCGATGTGCCAGTTGATGTAGATGGCTTCTCATCTTCAACAGTCCTGTAAATTATAAAAATCCTTAGTAATAACGTGAAGTACAATCTTGAGTAGGCCAGCAGTGTTGACAATTTTTTAAAGTGGCCTAAAAGCCAGGATGTGCTGAGGCCAAGGCAATGTTTGAGCAAGGGATTAAAGTAAATTCCTTGTATAAATTTACACTGACCTGTAGACATCATAATCCTCTGGGACGGGCGGCTCTTCCTCTGTGACGGACGGCTCTTCCACTGTGACGGGCGGCTCTTCCTCTGTGACGGACGGCTCTTCCACTGTGACGGGCGGCTCTTCCTCTGGGACGGACGGCTCTTCCTCTGTGACGGACAGCTCTTCCTCTGGGACGGGCGGCTCTTCCTCTGGGACGGGCGACTCCTCCTCGATGACTGTAGACATTTCCTCCTCAACAGGCAGCACTTCCTCCTCATTAGGCAGCTCTTGCTCACTGGCTGTCAGCTCCTCCTGCACAGGTGATGCCCCCTCATCTTCAACAATCCTGTAAATATAAAATACACGTGATTATTTGGCATAGTTCAGAACATATATGCAAATCTATAAAGCTTACACAAGTATGAACATCAGTATTCAAAGAATAAGATGCTAGTGGGGCATACCTGGCCATAGTTGGTTTCTCGGGTACTATAAACCCTCTGTCCTCCAGGAAGGAGATAAGATCGTCCTTTGTAGTGATCTCTGGAATCTTGTCATAAGGGATATATGTTCCTTTTGTTGCAATTGCTATCAGTGAGTTTCTAGATTCTTTCACTAGCGCATCCTTCTCCTCTTGTGTACAGCATCTAAGGCATTGTCGTGTAAGGTGCTGTGGCAGTTGAGTAAATGCTTTGTAACATAGTGGACATGTCTTCAGCATCCTGAAGCCGCTGTAAAAAAGAAAAATGGAAGATCAGGAACAATATCAGTGAGAATCTAGCTTTTCCACCCACTAATATCAACCAGCATTTTTTATGTTTCAGCAGGATAACTGGATTTCAAAAATCTGATTTTTTTTTACAACAAATACACAGCTCATGAGAAAAGGCACGTCTCATCATTGCCATAGATTTTTTTAAAAAGATGAGGGCTGGCTCTAGAGTGTATTTTGACCACCAATAGCCAGCCCTCATTTTTGGTCACAAAAACGGACAAACGTACACAATTTTTTAAGGAGCAATTGTTTAGCACAAGTTAATGCACTTTTATAGCATACTACACAAATTGTGGCAATATTGTGCACATAACACATGCGGTTTTTTATCATATGCATGTTCCTAGATCTTGCGCAAATCTGAGGTTTTGCAAGAATTATTTAGATTGACAAAGATACCGTGCAAAAAATTAATGTGGTATTGACTATGCAAATGCGTATACAGTTTTGCACATGACCGGCACTCATTTATCAGTCAAAAAGGAGAAAAAACGAGTGAGCGAGCAAGTACATATACAGTTTAAAGCCTTTTCACACTGCAAACTTTGAAAGATACAGAAAGACCGCGCCAAAAACATAAACCCTTTCTGTGACTGAGCCTGAACAATTGCAAGCCTTAACATGATGTTATAATACACTTTCACACCGCAATCCTTCCCCCTCCCCCCACCACAGTAATACAACCAAGCTAAAAAGTTTGCAGAGGTCACAGAGAGGACATCAGATTAGGCACCTGATTCCAGTACAAACTATATGAGTACAAGCATACTTATACACCTGATTCCAGTACAAGCTATATGAGTACAAGTATACTTATACACCTGATTCCAGTACAAGCTATATGAGTACAAGTATACTTATACACCTGATTCCAGTACAAGCTATATGAGTACAAGTATACTTATACACCTGATTCCAGTACAAGCTCAGATGATGCTGCAGTATAGTTAGGCACCTGATCCCAATACATGCTGTATGTTAACCTCTTCTGCAAATACTCCCATGGTCTCAGTGTACCCCAGAATGCATGCTGCAATGGTGTCCAGAAAGAGTATTTCTAGAAGCAACACATACCTCTGCAGATTCATATTTCCCTCCCACTCACTATCCCACCAGGTGTACTTACCTTCTTTTGGGCGGCATGGTTGTAATTGGCTAAGGTCACAGCTTCTCTTGTGCACTAATCACCCTTGTTGCTCCTGAGCACTGGATCAAATTAAACTTCCCTCCAAAACTCCTTTTCCTTTTCCTAAAATGATGGTTTATTTGAATGTAAATCATGAATCTGCTCCGATTGGTTAATGCAACTTAGTAGGCGTAGCTTTTTCTTGATGAGAGCTGGCTACAGGTACTTCCAGGACGACCCGTAGCCAGCCCTCACCCTTGGAATAGCTCAATGAGGATGAGAGCTGGCTACAGGTGCCTCCAGGGCGACCCCTAGCCAGCCCTCACCCTTGGAGCAGCTCAATGAGGATGAGAGCTGGCTACAGGTGCCTCCAGGGCGACCCGTAGCCAGCCCTCACCCTTGGAATAGCTCAATGAGGATGAGAGCTGGCTACAGGTGCCTCCAGGGCGACCCCTAGCCAGCCCTCACCCTTGGAATAGCTAAATGAGGATGAGAGCTGGCTACAGGTTTGATGATACCAAAAGCACTTAAAATTCAATCTGCAACAAAAAAAAGTCGCTCTGACGCCGCCGTTAAGGGCTGCGTCCGTTATCACGCTCATCTGATAAATTACGGAAAAAAAAAGGAAACTTTATAGCTTTTTTGGCGCGCTTATTTCACTGCCTTTTCCTACGCGCCGCCGTTCAGCGCAGCTTCCGTTATCACGCTCATCTAATGAATTATGGAAAAAAACGTAAACTTTATAGTTTTTTTGGCGCGCTTATTTCACCGCCCGTTCCTACGCGCCACGGTTCAGCGCACCTTCCGTTATCACGCTCATCTGATGAATTACGGAAAAAAAACGTAAACTTTATAGTTTTTTTGGCGCGCTTATTTCACCGCCCGTTCCTACGCGCCGCCATTCAGTGCAGCATCCGTTATCACGCTCATCTGATGAATTACGGAAAAAAAACGTAAACTTTATAGTTTTTTTGGCGCGCTTATTTCACCGCCCGTTCCTACGCGCCGTCGTTCAACGCAGCTTCCGTTATCACGCTCATCTAATGAATTATGGAAAAAAAACGTACACTTTATAGCTTTTTTGGTGCACTTATTTCACCGCCCGTTCCTACGCGCCGCCGTTCAGCTCAGCTTCCGTTATCACGCTCATCTGATGAATTACGGAAAAAAAACGTAAATTTTATAGTTTTTTTGGCGCGCTTATTTCACCGCCCGTTCCTACGCGCCGCCGTTCAGCGCAGCGTCCGTTATCACCCTCATCTGATGAATTACGGAAAAAAAAACGTAAACTTTATAGTTTTTTTGGCGCGCTTATTTCACCGCCCGTTCCTATGCTCCGCCGTTCAGCGCAGCGTCCGTTATCACGCTCAATGAGGATGAGAGCTGGCTACAGGTGCCTCCAGGGCGACACGTAGCCAGCCCTCACCCTTGGAATAGCTCAATGAGGATGAGAGCTGGCTACAGGTGCCTCCAGGGCGACCCCTAGCCAGCCCTCACCCTTGGAATAGCTCAATGAGGATGAGAGCTGGCTACAGGTGCCTCCAGGGCGACACGTAGCCAGCCCTCACCCTTGGAATAGCTCAATGAGGATGAGAGCTGGCTACAGGTGCCTCCAGGGCGACCCCTAGCCAGCCCTCACCCTTGGAATAGCTCAATGAGGATGAGAGCTGGCTACAGGTGCCTCCAGGGCATACCCGTAGCCAGCCCTCACCCTTGGAATAGCTCAATGAGGATGAGAGCTGGCTACAGGTGCCTCCAGGGCGACCCCTAGCCAGCCCTCACCCTTGGAGCAGCTCAATGAGGATGAGAGCTGGCTACAGGTGCCTCCAGGGCGACCCCTAGCCAGCCCTCACCCTTGGAGCAGCTCAATGAGGATGAGAGCTGGCTACAGGTGCCTCCAGGGCGACCCCTAGCCAGCCCTCACCCTTGGAGCAGCTCAATGAGGATGAGAGCTGGCTACAGGTGCCTCCAGGGCGACCCCTAGCCAGCCCTCACCCTTGGAGCAGCTCAATGAGGATGAGAGCTGGCTACAGGTGCCTCCAGGGCGACCACTAGCCAGCCCTCACCCTTGGAGCAGCTCAATGAGGATGAGAGCTGGCTACAGGTGCCTCCAGGGCGACCCCTAGCCAGCCCTCACCCTTGGAGCAGCTCAATGAGGATGAGAGCTGGCTACAGGTGCCTCCAGGGCGACCCCTAGCCAGCCCTCACCCTTGGAGCAGCTCAATGAGGATGAGAGCTGGCTACAGGTGCCTCCAGGGCGACCCCTAGCCAGCCCTCACCCTTGGAGCAGCTCAATGAGGATGAGAGCTGGCTACAGGTGCCTCCAGGGCGACCCCTAGCCAGCCCTCACCCTTGGAGCAGCTCAATGAGGATGAGAGCTGGCTACAGGTGCCTCCAGGGCGACCCTTAGCCAGCCCTCACCCTTGGAATAGCTCAATGAGGATGAGAGTTGGCTACAGGTTTGATGATAGCAAAAGCACTTAAAATTCAATCTACAATAAAAAAAAGTCGCTCTGACGCCGCCGTTAAGGGCTGCGTCCGTTATCACGCTGATCTGATAAATTACAGAAAAAAAACGTAAACTTTATCGTTTTTTTGGCGCACTTATTTCACCGCCCGTTCCTACGCGCCGCCATTCAGCGCAGTGTCCGTTATCATGCTCATCTGATGAATTACGGAAAAAAAACGTAAACTTTATAGTTTTTTTGGCGCGCTTATTTCACCGCCCGTTCCTACGCGCCGCCGTTCAGCGCAGCGTCCGTTATCACCCTCATCTGATGAATTACGGAAAAAAAACGTAAACTTTATAGTTTTTTTTGGCGCGCTTATTTCACCGCCCGTTCCAATGCGCCGCCGTTCAGCGCAGCGTCCGTTATCACGCTCAATGAGGATGAGAGCTGGCTACAAGTGCCTCCAGGGCGACACGTAGCCAGCCCTCACCCTTGGAATAGCTCAATGAGGATGAGAGCTGGCTACAGGTGCCTCCAGGGCGACCCCTAGCCAGCCCTCACCCTTGGAGCAGCTCAATGAGGATGAGAGCTGGCTACAGGTGCCTCCAGGGCGACCCCTAGCCAGCCCTCACCCTTGGAGCAGCTCAATGAGGATGAGAGCTGGCTACAGGTGCCTCCAGGGCGACCCCTAGCCAGCCCTCACCCTTGGAGTAGCTCAATGAGGATGAGAGCTGGCTACAGGTGCCTCCAGGGCGACCCCTAGCCAGCCCTCACCCTTGGAGCAGCTCAATGAGGATGAGAGCTGGCTACAGGTGCCTCCAGGGCGACCCCTAGCCAGCCCTCACCCTTGGAGCAGCTCAATGAGGATGAGAGCTGGCTACAGGTGCCTCCAGGACGACCCCTAGCCAGCCCTCACCCTTGGAGCAGCTCAATGAGGATGAGAGCTGGCTACAGGTGCCTCCAGGGCGACCCCTAGCCAGCCCTCACCCTTGGAGCAGCTCAATGAGGATGAGAGCTGGCTACAGGTGCCTCCATGGCGACCCCTAGCCAGCCCTCACCCTTGGAGCAGCTCAATGAGGATGAGAGCTGGCTACAGGTGCCTCCAGGGCGACCCCTAGCCAGCCCTCACCCTTGGAGCAGCTCAATGAGGATGAGAGCTGGCTACAGGTGCCTCCAGGGCGACCCCTAGCCAGCCCTCACCCTTGGAGCAGCTCAATGAGGATGAGAGCTGGCTACAGGTGACTCCAGGGCGACCCCTAGCCAGCCCTCACCCTTGGAGCAGCTCAATGAGGATGAGAGCTGGCTACAGGTGCCTCCAGGGCGACCCCTAGCCAGCCCTCACGCTTGGAGCAGCTCAATGAGGATGAGAGCTGGCTACAGGTGCCTCCAGGGCGACCCCTAGCCACCCCTCACCCTTGGAGCAGCTCAATGAGGATGAGAGCTGGCTACAGGTGCCTCCAGGGCGACCCCTAGCCAGCCCTCACCCTTGGAGCAGCTCAATGAGGATGAGAGCTGGCTACAGGTGCCTCCAGGGCGACCCCTAGCCAGCCCTCACCCTTGGAGCAGCTCAATGAGGATGAGAGCTGGCTACAGGTGCCTCCAGGGCGACCCCTAGCCAGCCCTCACCCTTGGAGCAGCTCAATGAGGATGAGAGCTGGCTACAGGTGCCTCCAGGGCGACCCCTAGCCAGCCCTCACCCTTGGAATAGCTCAATGAGGATGAGAGCTGGCTACAGGTTTGATGATACCAAAAGCACTTAAAATTCAATCTGCAACAAAAAAAAGTCGCTCTGACGCCGCCGTTAAGGGCTGCGTCCGTTATCACGCTCATCTGAT